>NW_027070334.1:0-215803 GCF_002906115.3 Quercus suber
CGTTTAATGAAGTAGGGCTGAGTTGGAAATTCTGCAGAAAATTCAACCTGTGCGATTTTCGATCGATCGAGTCTATTCTTCGATCGATCGAGCCAGGCCGAGAGTCCCAAGTACTTCTGCAGCCACTCGATTCCAACTTTACAATATTAAATCAACTTTGAGCAAGTCTAAAGAAGACACCATACAATGTTTTGATCATGGTTTGCCAACATTACAAATTAGAGTTCTAAATACATAAAATCCTAAGACCTTAGAACCTAACAGAATCTGTTCAAGAAAGCAGTCTTTACATCCATTTGATAAAGCTTGAACATCAAGTGACATGCCAGGGCTAGGAGAATCCGAATGGATTCCATATAAGCTTCAAGAGCAAATGTCTCATCATAGTCTACTCCTTCCGTTTGGAAGTATCCTTGAGCCATAAGACGAGCCTTGTTGCGGATCACCCTGTGACAAATAATAAGAATAAGACACAAAGTTAGCAACACATTTATCAATTGTACGCTTTCTTAGTGTAAGTTCATTCATATTTCCCACAATAACTTCGGGAGGGTGATTCAACTTGATCCTTGAGGAAGACCCTTTCTCTTCATGAGATTCAGAATCAGGTGAGGTAGGAATGTCTGCTAAGACTTCTACAACACTTGGAGTACTTGGAGATGCGGGCTCTTGATCAACTATTTCTTGAACAACCTTAGGCTCAGGAGGAAGAATTTCCTTAGGTATCTCCTCACTAATTTTCCCAGAACCAAAATCTGAAACTTCATCAATAACAACATTGACTGTTTCCATCACATTCTTGATTCTTTTGTTGTACACCCGATAAGCTTTACTAGTGAAGGAGTATCTTAGAAATATTCATTCATCGCTTTGGAAATCAAATTTTACCAAATTCTCCTTATCCTTAAGGATGAAGCAAGTATTTCCAAAGATTCTGAAATACTTCACATTTGGCTTTCTTCCCTTCCATAACTCATAGAGAGTCTTCTTAGTATCGGGTCTGAAATATACCCTGTTAACCATATGACATGTGGTGTTGACTGCTTCTCCCCATAAATTTATAGCCACATCCTTGTTGTGCAACATGGCTCTAGCTATCTCCTAAATGACTCTGTTCTTTCTTTCTACTACATCATTTTACTGAGGAGTAATAGGAGTAGACAATTCTTAAGATAAACCTGATCTAGTGCAAAAGGATTCCATGTAAGAGTTCTCGAATTCTTTACCATGATCACTTCGAATTCAATCGATCTTCAGGTTCTTCTCATTTTGCAATCTTGTACATAAGGCTTCAATGTGCTCAGGAGCGTCTGACTTGGATCTTAGAAGAATGACCTAAGTATACCTGGTGAAATCATCTACCACAACCATGATGTATTTCTTTCCTCCAAGAGACTCAGTTCTAATTGGACCCATGAGATCTAAGTGTAGTAGCTCCAAAGGCCTAGATGTAGTTGATGTCTGAGTGCCCGAATGTTTTGCTTTTGTCTATTTTCTAAACTAACATGGTCCACACACAACATTGTTCACTCTATTGAGCTTTGATATCCCCAAAACTAATTCATGCTTAGATACCATTGAAAGATATTTGTAGATAGCATGTCCCATCCTTTGGTGCCATAGTTCTTCATTTAACAATCGAATGCTATTGCACACAATATCAGCATCAAGTACCTATCCATAGCAGTTATCTAGAATGCGAACCCCGCCTATGAGTTACTTCCCAGACTCATTCAATTACTTCCCAGACTCATTCAACACAAGGCATTTCCCTTTTGAGAATAGCATCATAAAGTCTTGATCACATATCTGACTTATACTCAACAAATTCACCCTCAGACCTTTTACATATAGCACATTTGAGATGTCTAGTAGTCTAGGTAGAGAGATGGTTCCCTTCCCTTTTATCTATGATTTACTCCCATCACTAAAGGTGACATTTCCACCTTTCTTGAACTCGAAAACCTTAAAGAGAGAGTGGTCTACAGTCATGTGTCGCGAGCATCCACTGTTAAGGTACCACAAACATGGGTCCATTACCTTGAATGCAGACTTCATCATAAAGCATACCTCATGCTTACATGACAAGTCAGTAGGAATGGTGTTTACTTTCATTTGCTATTTATGAACAAAGCCTTTAACTTTCACCATTCTCAGACGAACTCTTCTACACATTATCATTTTGAGACAGTCTAGTTTCTTCTTTGTTATACTATGACCTTTTCAATGATCCTCACTATGGCTTTCAAATAACTTTTAGACTTGTAATTTCTAAAACACTCAATCAAATAGAGATTAGAAAAGTAAGATGTATTTGAAATAAAAGGTATTTTCATGTCGTTTGCGGCCATGGCAATAGGGGTTAATGGATTACACTGCAAAGATGAACCATAATCAGAGTGTGCCCACTTTGATACCATTTGTTGGATTGTGAGCTGTGCCATTCCACCTCAAAACCAATTGATGATGAGGAAGACACACTCAAATCTTTTATGGCATTCGACATCACACCAAGTGGGCCTATTTTTAGAGTGGTTGTAGGGAGTCAAATTGTGGTCCTCCCAACAATCCCTCCCTCACATTGACACTCCTGTGACTCGAACCCATGACCATGGCTCTGATACCACTTGATAGGCCAAGAATGTATTGATCCATTTGATAACTTAATCAATTAATTTAGCCAAGTGAAATTAATTAGATTTAATTACATGCAATGAGCGTGGTGACACAAACAAATCACCAAATAACAAAATGCAGCGGAAAATATATTTGACATGGGTGATTTGTTTATTAATGGGAAAAATCACCAAGACAAAACTCCACCGGGTGAATTTTAGGTCACTACTCCCGAGAATCCACTATTATCAAAATAAGCAGTTACAAGTAAAAGGAATCTCAGTACCTAATATCAACCTACAATTGAACCCTTATCTTAATACACAATTGGACTTGCAATGTAGTGACAATCTCTCCTTTTAATGCACGGCTCCAAGTACGTGACTAACCAATCGATGCACGAATCCTAATACATGACTAACACACCAACTTTAGAAAGACGTTGACTGCAAAGTTCTTCAGTTCATCTAGACGATTAAGATCAAGAAGCTCCTTGGTTACAATACCCTTGGTGCACAAACGTAGTAGCTTCTACAAAGAAGATGAACTAGGGCAAATTGTCTCCGGTCACAATTTAAGTGAATAATCACTTTGCATCAAGTTGCATTGCCTTAGATAGTCCTTAAAATAATCCTTATATATGTCTAGGGTTGTGAGAAAAGAAACCATACACAAATAGCTTGGATATGCATGAAAAACAGATTTGAAAATCTGAATTTTGTAATTCTCGATAGATACAACTTCTATCGAGAGTTGTCGAGAATTAAATATTAAATCTCGATAGGTACATTTGTCGAGCTTTAATGAACAACACTTCTTCACTTCTTGGACAGATTTACATGATTTCAATACTAGACTTGAACTCTTGTTTCTTGAAGTATTAAACATATCTCAGATCTACCAAATTACAAGTAAAGTGCATTTTGTCAAAAAATTAGTCAATGCAACATGACATATGTTCTAACAAGTTTCACATATGTCCTAACACTTTAACACAAAATACTTTTTATCCACCCAAATTATAATGAAAAAATGGTAAATTCTTCTCTTTAATTTTAGATATCTAATCTCCAACAACCAAACATTAAAACCATGACCAGTTAAAATAATTTTTAGGCATCAAAGTTGCTCACTCTAAACTTGAGATTTATTTGTCTCAACTCAAATATGAATTAGAAATTTTGCATGATGTAGATGCTCTTGGCGAGCCTAATGACTTTCCAATGGTGCACAATCAAGTTACTTCTTCCGATGATGGTGATTTTCTTGAGTGATCTTAGTCAATACTGTCGTCTGATAACGTCTCATATATCTCACCATCACTAGACGCCTAGACCTATTATTGGCTATTCAATTTAGATTTATAATCAATTTACGTCTCAACTTTGCAAGGCTCATCGTAATGCAGCAATGCTACTCATCGAGTCGTAGCATTAAATGAAGTTGGTCCAAACAAAGGTATTAATTCTCTTGTCTTTTGTGTCAATCAATCATGCATCCTATGGCCTATTGTGGTTTTGATTAGTGTACTTGCCCAACTACTCCTTCATCTGTCACCGAAAATTAAATTCCTCTTGGAAGACAAAGAAGCGAACTATTACTATCTCTTGCTCCTCTACTTAAGCTAATTATTGTGGTATTGGCCTCCACCACATGTGAACTCATTTTTGCCTCAATGGCTTCTCAGGGACCTAGGCATCATCCAAAATGGCCTCATGTGACAACAAAGCAGCACTCCACGTTACTATTAATCACATCTTTCTAAGAGTGCAACAAACGTATCAAGTTAGGTTGCTACCCCCATTCGTAAAAAGATTTATGACTGACTAATCCAAACTTTCATGTTGCTTCTATTGATCATATTGCTAACATCATCACTAAGCCTCCTGGTAAATACCAATTTCATCATCTTAGTGGCAAGTTGGGCATCTATGACATATGCGCTCCAATTTGAGGGAGAGTATTGGGTGATCCAAAGAGGATTCAGATCTCATCAACCAATATATCAAATATTTCCTAATTAATTTTTTTGACTTTTAAAATAAACCTTTTGATTTGTAGTACCTTTTTTTGATTCCATGATTTGATGTACTTAAAATCATTAAAATCTCTCATTGATTTGAGGAAATCAAATATCTAAAAGCTCTCCCATTAAATCTCTTGATTATTGTATCAAATCTCTAAAATCTTTTTTTTTTTTTTCATACTTATTGTCCTATATTACAAAGAGACCTAAAACTGTGTATTTGTATTATTAAAAAAAATGGTGAAGTGAATAAGAGAAAAGGAGCCTGTGAGTGCTCTTTTCCGTTTATGTGCTGAACCACTAAAATGTTGAGTTCTATCTTCTCACCATATTTTACAACCTCTTAGCCAAAGAAAGGAAGATCAACTTTCCCAAAAAAAAAAGAAAAATGAAGAAGAAGATCAACCATTCTAAAAGCTCTCAAAATCCGACAGAAATTCAAGAGAAATTAATGAGTGAATTTCCTTGCTCCTCATCCTACAGCAATGTTATCAAATACATTGAAAGTGGATTTAAAATCTGTCGGTCCCATAAAAGACCTTTAACCGTGGGACGTCGTCAAAATAACTAACTTGATCGATCATTGATCACCATATATATCTTTGTTCAACTCGACAAGGGTTGGTCCATATATGTTATGGGCTATACTGATCCATGGCTTCATGCACTCGCGAACTTTGCATGGTAAGCTGTCAGCCACGCTTGAGTAAAAGTTGAATCAGTACTACTAATGTTGAAAAATCAAAACCCTAGAGAGTTGTCAACTTAATTATTATCAGTACTAATGTTGGTGTACATATCCGTATTAAATGATTCGAAAAGTAACTGTCAAGGCATTGACATGAGGACAAAATCAATGAATGTGCATTAACAAGGGTTGTCCATTGATGGACATATACATATCAGGATTTGGACGAGTTTCTTAAGATCAAGGTTACTTGCTGTCTTCATTATCACTACGTAATCTGGTTTGAAAGCCATGGTAATTCATAATTGGCTTACATCTTGGCCCTCCACGTGAATACAAGTTCTAGTGTCAGTACTCAGTAGTGTGTGTACTATGTACCTCTCCTCCTTCCGAGTTTGATGGCTCAATGAAGAGCAGGACAGCTAGCGTATGCTCTCAGTCTTTCATGGATGTCCTTGTTGAGAATTTAGTTAGCCCTGTCCAGATAGCTTTGGTCAGCAAAATGGTTCAAAAATGGAGCCTGATAGGGATTCCATATATGAACAGATTTATATGGCAGTCATCTAAAGAGTTTAAGCCCTAAAAAAAATTCACCACATAATTTAAATTTCCTTTGTGATTTGATTTCCGGATTGGTTTAACCAGTCCTCTAATTTACTTTGTTTCGCTTCTTTTTCCACACAAATATAGGAATTCCTTATCCTCTCTTGAAAGCACACTATACTATCTATATAAAGCAAGAAAGTGTCATATGTAAATGTTTTCATGCCCCTAAAGTTGTTTTAGTCTCGTATAATTTAGTTTGAAAAACTAATTTAATTTAGATGAAAGTATTTTAAAATGACACTGAACTTTGGGTTTTCTGTGAAAAATCATTGCATTCTTTAAGTGTTGTCCAAACACTTGAAAAGTCACTTTCTCAACTGACATTATTATTTTTCTAACCCCCACAAGCCTCAAGTACCTGGTGTCCTAGAAAAAAGGGAGGAAAAGAACATAAATAAAAGACAAAAAAAAGAAGAAGTAAGAAGTCATAATTGTATTTTTGCATTCATGCAACACATGATAATAAATATATATTGAGTGATACTAAGAATATTATAAATTTTGATACATAAATCTTATAAACGGATATATCACTGATTACAAAAAAATAAGTAAATAATGAGGGAGAAAATTGTGAGGTTCAAACTACAGATATATGGAACTACAAATAATACCATTACCACTAAATTATCATTTGAAAGGAGAAAAGTGATTTAAACATTTATTTTTTATATTGTTGAGATCTATTGAATATATTTATTGTCACTTCAATATATAAATATTTTATTATAAAATTTATAGTATCTTTAATATTTTACATATGTGTTAACATTTTATAATAAAATTTATAGTATCTTTTATATTTTTCATGTGTTAAGCACGCACAAGGATCCATATATGGTGCAAGCTCATAGCAAAAAAGAGCTATTTATTACATGAAGAACCTATAGATTTCTTTCTCCATTTGTACATAAATATCCTATTCATATATTCCACCACCACTTCCAAGACTGCAAATTCAAAAAATATACACACATTTACAGGAATTAAGTTTTACAGAGTCTGTGTACGAAATAGCTAACTTGCATATTCATGAAAATCATCAATCAACCTAGCTATTTCAAAAAGTATCATTACAATATACAATCCCCAACATCAATTATGAATTCAACCACTAAGCTTTGTATTATTTTCTGCTAGTATACCCCCACAATAACTTTCTTCTTTCTCTAGAATAAGAATGCTTCTCCTTTTTCACTAGGATCAATGCATTAGTAGAGAGAGTAGAAAGTGAAACTGAAAAATTACTAATTTCTCCATTTCCTTTTCTTGGCCTGTTAAGTCATTTAACTAGTTATAGTTACCTGCAGTATCAAGATAACACTTGGAAATGATTTGGAGAGCTAAAATAAGAGAATTTGAAAGTGGGCAATTATATCCAAATTTATCAGGCCACAAAATCTGGTAACAATTGGGCAGCAAACCTCTTTCTGTTTTGAATGTCAATGTTGTCATAGCCGGTGTTAGAATGAGAAGGCTGTGGGGTACTGATGCCACAAAAGTCAGTTTCACCAGTCCCCATTTCCAGTCTCCTTCCCATATGAATATTCTGGTGCGTGAGGTAGCTTTGCTGAGTTCCTGATAGAGATAGGTTCTCACAGTGAGGAAGGCCAAGAGTGAGCGAAACAGCATTTCCAGGAAATCTTTGTGCCAATTGCTCAGGATTAAACCTTCCAATGTCTCCTATTGGATATGCACCAAACCCACCACCATGAGTGCCACTAATTAAAGAGTAATCATCCTTGGCTTGCCTTTGATCACTTCCAAAACTTGTACTAATTTCTCTACTTGTTTCTTCGGGTTTCATTTCCATGTCCATTGAGAGGAGATTATTTGGAGAATATTTCTGAAATTCAGAAGTACTCCTTGGCTTCTTTGGACTTCTTTGCATGTCAGATAGTCCTACTAGGTGGAAGCCTGATGAATTATGACCTTGAATGGATCCTCCCATGGAGGATTTTGACATTGAAGAAGAATTTGAGATTTCATTAGGATCAGAAGCCATTTGGTTGGTGAAGTTTTCTGCTTTTGATTGGAGGGCTTTCATTTGATCAAGTCTAGTGGCAGCAGTACTGTCTGCGGGAGCAATTGTTGTTGACCCCTCCTTGTTGGATTCTCTTTTGTTTATATTGTCCTCAGAATCATTTCTCTCATGTTCCTTGATTTCTTCTAAGTACATTTCTTCTACCATAGGCTTCCAGAGCCTAACTCGGGCATTTATGAACCAGTTAGACACCTGCAATATTAGACAACTAATATAATTTAGTCCCTTGCTTTAATTAGTTTGGTTTTCCTTAACTTGGAGTTTGAGGAGGTGAGGGAAAAAAAAAACACAGAAGAAACAACACATGAATAATTCAAAATATTTCTTTATAATCCATTATATCTATATTACCTGGCTGCGAGTTAGCCCAGTTTGCTTTGCAAGCACAACTTTATCTGAATCCTTGGGATACCTGCAAACGCATGTGGAAATTAAATATTGCAATAAAGCCAAACATCATAATATAAACTTTTTGTTAATGAAAATGTTAAACGTATATCGATTTGAAGTTTACAAATTAATGTGACAATAAATGTGATCTAAAATTATGAACATACGGGTGTAGAAAGTGGTCGAAAAGCCAAGCACGTAGAACAGAAACTGCTCGTTCAGGCAATCCTCTTTGGGGTCTCCAAGCATTATGTTGCAACATTCCTAACTGTTGTAAAGCCCGCTGTTGACGTAGCTGCTGATCCACATACTTCAATCTAGAGCCACCCTCAGTCTTAACTCCTAAGCAATCCTGATCCTCACCCAAGCTCTTGCTTGTGGCTTTTATTTGTGAGGAAATTGTATCTTTGAGACATCGGAATTGCTTTGAGATCGTTTGCAAAGCAAGGGCTGTGTATGATCTTGCTGAACCTAAACCTGCTGCCTGCTCAAATGATGAAACCACAATATGCATTTGGTGGTGGTACTGTCTGTATCTCTGCTCCACCTTCGAAAGTTCAAAACAAAGAAAGCATTAAAAATTATGAGACTCCAAATTTCAAAGTTTGTCTTACTCTTTGATCAGTTTGGATACTATATGTGTGCTACTATCAGTCCCCTTATCTTTTTCCCTTGCCAAATTTATTTTATTCGAATTAATAAATACAAAGTCAGCAGGATAATCCTGAACGAGCTTGAATGGGCCCAAAACCCACCAATGATTCACATTCTCTTTTATATTTTAATCAAGGAATAATAAAAATATAAAATATAGCAAAAGATAAGGCATGGATTTGCCTAGTTCTTACAAATAGTGTTGCAGAGTGAAATTACAAATTTATATTTTCCTGAATCTTAAATGACAGGTTTACATAGATTACATGTTTTCACAGATTACCAGAGTTCCAGTCCAGACTCAATTAAAAATAAAACCAAAATTCAACTACAAAGTGTTTCCAATTTTAAATATCAAACACAGTTGGATTGACAAAATCTGGATACACATACCTCTATTAAAAAAATAGAAAGAAAGAAAAAAAAAAAGTATACCTCATCAAGCATGGTAACAAGCTTTGTCTTCTTCATCTGAAGCTCCTGTCTTTGCGCGGTGGTGAGCTCAGCTCCTTGCTTAGCTCCGCTACTCTCACCCGGATCATCTCCAATCACGGCCGTTGATTCTTTATTCATCTTCATCTTATCTTTGTTCCCCTCCATGGAGTCCACTTTGATTTCGTTTCCAACATTCACAACATCATCAAGAAGCTCCTGTGCAGCCTTCAAGTACTTAGACCCCAAAATAACACTCTGCACACCCGAAATCCCATTCGACATGGCCGACACTGAGGACGGAGAATTCCCGGACACCCTCAAATCTTCACCACTCGTCGGAACGTCATGCTCGCCGCCGCCGCCGCCAGCTGAAAGTACTGACCTATTATTATAAAAAGCAGTCTGCTGAGACGACAGGCTGAGCGACAAACCCTGCTGCTGCTGCTGATTCAGACTCGGCCCCAGGCCTCGAAAACCCATCTCCGGGCCACTACCGGAGCTGCTGGCCACCGTCACTGAAGCCGCTTGATCCATCAATGGACCCCACAAGTTGTAGTGAACACGAGGGGCCGAGATGGCATGAAGGGCCGGAATTTCTTGCTGCCCAAGCAAGGATTGACGGCTGGGATCGTTGGAATTGTTTGGGGCTAGCGGGATTCCAACCAAGTGTTGGTTCTGGGGCGGCGCGTGAGATAGGGTGGACGGGTTGAGCGCGTTGGTAATGGATGCAGCAGGGTTGAGGAAGAGAATGTTGGGTGCAGAGTGTTGATTTTGGGTGTCCGAGTAGGGTACGTAGTTGGGGTTGGGGTTTGGGTTCATGAGGTAAAGTGTGTGTAGCCCATCAGAGCCAGGGTTGGCTTGGATTTCTGAGTGAAAGTACGTCGCCATGGATTTGATTTCTGACAAAAATAAAGCTGCGCAGATAGATTATTTTCACAGTAACTGTACGGACACGCCAATAAAGCTGCGCAGAGAATCTTCCTTTCTCTTCTTACACATGTGAGTTGTACGGACGGTATGACTGACGGCAGAACGTACGGATCCTGGTGAAAAAGCAAGAGAGAAAAAGCTGATGATCAATCCCTGAATTACTCTGTAGATCGCAAACATTTTTTATACAAAAAACCCATCAAGGAAAAAAGTGTTTTTGAAACAATGATTTTTGGAAAAAAAAAAATGCAAATCTTTCAAAGACTGCAAAGAAGATCCGAAAGAAAGAAGAAGAAGAAGAAGAAGAATGATGTAGATGTAATATATGTAACTAGATAGATATATGTTGTTTTGATATATAGGGAATAGGGAATAGAAAGAGAAAGAAACGTTAGTTTAAGGAATTAGATGATGATGATTTAGACTGACACAAAACCCATCAAAGATCATAACGAAAAGAAAGAAATAAAATATTGTAGAAAAAGAAAAGAAAACCCATCAAGATGCTTGAAGACTAGTAGTACAAGGCGCAGAGTACCAACCAATTATGGCTAAAATACACACGAGGGAGAGGATACATCTGAGCACATGTCAGTCTATCTCTCTGACTGTCTATCATGGGTTTGGGAGCAATATTCTCTTTAGGCTTTGAGAGTTTGCTACTTTGCTAGCTCGTCATAGTACTAAAACAAACTCTGCAATTCTCTTACAAATGAAAATGATATAACAAATAAAAGACAGAGAGTTTTTAAGTGTCTCACAGAAAATTCTATGAATCTTAAAAAAAAGGAAAAAAAGAAAAAGAAAATAAGACAGCTGAAGATATTAATTGCTTTTTTTTTTTTTCCATGTTTACCCTTCTATTTCTTTTATGTCTCACTGTTTTGTGATAGGTGCCTGATCAGATGGATTAGAAAAAAAAAAGAAATAGAAAACTTGAGGGATCCCTTTCAAATCATTTGATGCAAGCACGTTTGATGTAAAACTATAAAATTTAAAAAAGAAAAAAGAAAAAAAAGAAGAAGCAAGAGAGAGAGAGAGAGAGAGAGAGATGTAAAAACTTTAAATAAAAAAATAAAAAACAGTAAGGGGAAAGTGGGTCAACAGGACATTACAAACAGAGAAACGAGGAAACGTCGACTTCCACCAAGGCATAATAATAGAGTAAGAACGAGTGATCAGGTCTTGGTGAAGTCTCTTGGCCTTTGTTACCTTATAATATCTGTTTGTCTTTCATTCACTTTTTCTTTCCAATTTATTTTCTTTCTTTTCTATTTTCTTTTTATTTTTTGTGGTTGGCTGCAAGAGTTGGAAGATAGAAGTGATACACCTCAACCAACCATCAACACACAAGTTTGTTAGATGAATATGATAGCACTCTTTTGGAAATTAAATACTTGTACTTTCTCTCTCTTTCCTCGAACCATACTTTTTCTCATAAGAAAGATCAGATTATATCATTAAACTACACCTTTATAAAAAAAAAAAATTGTAAAATGCTTAAGTCAATACAAATTTTACTACAAAATGTTTACAAATTAGTGTGACATTGAATGTAAATGATGGAATTCAGTAGTATAATAAATTAATGTTAGAATTTATGTATAAGCCCGGTTTGGATAGCATGTTCACATTCACGTTTGTAAGGTTTGCGCATTTTCATTTTTTTTAAAACCAGTGCATCAACTGTTCATGGGACATGAACAGTGCACCAAGGCATATGAATAGTAAAAAAAAGTGAACAGTAATTTTTCACACATTTAAAAATTATTTTGTTACAATGTTTTTAGTTTTCATCAAAATAAGTTGTATCTAAACAAACTCATTGTGTAGAATTTATGTTAACAAACACCATAAAGTGTTTTTTAAGAATGAGTTATTGTGAGGTTTAACTAATAAAAAATTAGCATTAATTAATGAGAGGTGCTAAAAATATGGTTGGAATAATAAATGAAACTCAAAAAGTTAGATCCACTAATTCCACACCCTATAAAACTAGTAAAAAATTTGACTAAAAAAAAAACTAATATAAATTATTTCATTAACAGGCATCTCACAGTGCCCATTAACACTATCCGATTAGTGCCCGTTAACACTATCCGATTAGAAGAGTCGTTCAATTTTCTTTTTGTTAATTATACCGTAAAACAATGGAAGTGGTGCACGTAGACATATGAAGGGTGTTATACTTTTGAACTACAAGTTCCCGCTACCCAAAAAAAAAAAGGGAAAGAAAAGAAAGAGCTAAATCAACTTTTGAACGGTCACTCACTTATGGATTTCCCCTTTGTGCAGAGAAAGGTGAAGTCGAGGTGTTGACTAAACTATCATTAACTTATGGACTTGTCCTATGGTGCCTAGACGGCTCGACTCCCTGTCCCTCTAATATGAGGTCACCTCTATTTTGAAATGTCAGATGTATGAAAATGAAGTTTGCTTTTATAAGTACACATCTGTGACAGTATTTTGGAAATAAACATTGTCTTCTACACATTTATATGTTTGATCACAAAATTTTATGTAATGGATTTTTTGTTAGGTGATTGGATATGTGTCCTAAATTCATATAAGATTTATATAGGGCTAAGAGCTTATGAGAAAGAAAATTCATCATTATGCATTGGGAGATTCTGGGGTGACTTGATCAGTAAATATTTATATCCATGAGTAAGAAAAACTAAAAAATAATAATAATAATAAATATATTTTTACATGAGCAATTTCTAATATATTTCTATATAATTTATTAAATTATAAACTCAATAAAAGGTCCAAATTAGATTCTAATTTCATTGTAAATTTTGTAGGTTTCATTGAAATTAGATTTTACATATCTTGTTGTAGGGACTGCATTTGAGCACTTCTACTGTTGAGAGAGTGGACTCAAGCCCGGTTGGCCCATTACAATGAATTTGTAGAGAGCGGGTTCAAGAACTCGGCCCTAGCAAATGGACAACGCTCAATGTAAAATTCCCTTCCGTTGAAGGCTGGCGCACCAGGGTTACCCTCTAAGGTCATTCCTCAGCACCGATCCGAGGAGCTTGACCGTGATCTCCCCCATTTATCTGTTTCTTCCCCTTATATAGCCCCTTTCCTCACAATCTCTTTATTTCATCTGTTGATTATTTACGCCCCTCTTTTTTGATCGTCCGTCCCATCAGCCGCTTTACCAGTACTCATGTGAGTTGCAGCAACCAAGGCTGCCCTGTCCAGAAGTCACATCCCCATTAGTGCGGCCAGAGGGTTAGGTGAGCGCATTTATTGTGGAGGTGACAACCTATCCTGGGCTTGCTCCCCCACTTAACGTTGGTCTCAATCCTCCGAGGACAGGGTCATCCTCAGCGGGGTCCCGAGCAACTCAGTCCTTCATGCTTCGTCCTCGGGCACTCCTTCCTCGGCATGGGCCCTAGGCTGTATGTAAAGTGGGCCGGAATTACCAAGTTCTCAGGCCCCACACTTATTTTCTGCCAAGTATTGCTCTAATTTATAAATTTACTTATAAGTTATATCCTATTTAAAACAGTTTCAAACCTATTTAAAATTAATTTCAAAATATTTAACATTAATACAATTCTATTTATATTAAAAAAAAAACATATTATTAATTCAACTACAAATTTCAGTTTTCAATACTTGTTTGAAAAATGTAAATGTTAAATAAATTTATTGCATTGTAGATTGTAGAAACAAAAATATTATTGTAAGATATAAAAACTAAGTATATCAGTAGGTCGATCAAAAAAAAATATCCTTCTTTTTGTTATGAAATCGGAAAAAGAAAAAAAATAAGTAATTTTAAACTTAGATATGAACGTTTGATATGTACTTAGTTATGTTTTTTCTTAAATGCACTTGTGCATATGTAGAAGTTTTAAATTAATTGTTGCTCAAAAGAGAACACATTTTTAAAAAATTGTTGCAAAACTTTCAACAAATTTACCTAAACAATAAGAAAGACAGATCTTCTTTCATTCCGGTGTGATGTGGCCTTTCAGCACCAACAACGAGAGCCCATACAAAGACTTACATAAAAAAACACCAACTGAACCAGCAAGTAGAAGCATAGTGACAGATTTAGACCGCTGGGAAAAACTGTGATTTAACCAGTTGTAAGGCCAAGTGATTAATTAGGTCAATTATGCAAGCCTTATATTAAACAAATAATTAAGTATATCATGCATAGCGAAAAATTAAATAATACAAGATATGATGACCAGTGAAACTAATGAAACCAAACCAGTTTCACAGGAAAAACTAGGGGGGGGGGGACCAATTCCAAGATGAACAATCCACTATCAGATGAAGATTTGTAGTCAGAATATCAATTCATAGTAAATCTAATTAAAGTTAACAGACTTAATTCTGAATCCCACAGACTTCTCTGATATAGATCTATTCCAAATGTGAACCTCCAATCCACGGACTTCAAAATCCCATTGAAGCTTTGAATCAATGTAAACCTCCAGTCTACGACTTAAAGATCACTCTTAAAGATTTAGATCTCTAGCACCTTTGATAACTAGTATGAGGCAACAACTTCTACAACACCGGATCTTAAGTTTCTTCAAAAAATACCATTGGTAGTCGATATGAGAGAGCTCTGGGTACAAAGTCCCAGATCTAAAAAAGGAAGCACAAGAGGCACTCTTCTCTCTCTCAAAAAGATCACAATTTGGGTTTGAAACGAACAAGTTATGGGCTTTTCACATTTGCTGATTTTTGCTAATCTGCGACTTTCATTCGATCGAACTTCAATTTTGATTTGTCGAACTTGATGAATTTATGTTCTTGTATTAGCAACTTTTGTATTCTTGCACACTGAATACCAATATCTTGAGTATTGTCTAATCAATTCTATAGACTCTATAAGTTATATTTAGACAAGTTTGTATTCACAAACATGCTAATAAAACTATATTAGTATAGAACCTAGTATGTGGACACCCAAGGATGGCCGGTAATGTTGAAGGTTGAAGGAATCAAGATCAAGGGCAGAAAATAGTGTGGCATTGGGTTTTAAGCTATCAATGCAACGGGCTGGCAAGCAACTCTTCAGGGGAAGCAAGAGTTTCAGAAAGACTGACAGAAGGAATATTAGGCTGGAGAACCTATACAGTGCCAGAAATCATCATCAAATCCACCTATCTTTTAGCTTGTCAAGTTTCAAAGTCCTATGTCAATCTTTTTCAACCTTGTACTGCTCATTCATCTTGTCTGATTTTTTCTGCAATGGGTATTAAAACAAAAAAAACAAAAAAAGAAAAAAGAAGAAAAAAAGAAAAAAAAAAGTTATGGTTACCTAGGTTTTGATAAATTTCCCTCATCCATTTTATAAAAGAAAAGGTCTTAGGAAAACATTGTAGCAAGAAATCAAATTCTTCACGTCTAATGATCTATTCAAAATTTTATCTTAATTCGATTGATTCTTGTGAGAGGAGATTTGTCATCTCTAAATTTAAATATTTAACAGAATATTTATAATTACTTGGGAGTGATTATAACACTTCTCTAAAACAGTTTCCTAGCTCACTCTACAATCTTACTGTTTTTTTCACTCATTCTAGTCAGTCTTATTTGCATTTCCGCCTGAATTTACTAGACAATTTTCTCCAACTTATTTCAACGGGAAAATCGACTTCAGGATATGAACCCTCTATATGTCAGATGGCTAGATAGCTCAACCAAGGATTACGGAATTATGTATGGAGTATGGAAGGCCATGGCACCTTAGCCCCAAAATTTTAAGAATAATTTCTCTGTTTTCTTTTTGGTGAAAATTCAAATCTTTAATATTTTAGCCTCCAAAAAAAAAAAAAAAAAAGAATTAGCCCCTTAAAATGTATTTTTTTATGGAACTTTAAAAAAAAGTTACAAAATTATGTATCTCTTAGTAGTTTCCTAAGCATCTAGTGTATTCCACAAATTTGTTGTTATTGTGAGTGTTTCTTTTTTAAAAATAAAAATTCAAATGTTTAAAAGTTTCACTCAAGCAAAATTTATCTCAAAAAACGTGATTAAAACTAAAAATATATTAAAAATACAACATAAGTTCTCAATTTAAATTCAAATTTTTATATATAAAACTTATAGATCTTTCAACTACTTAATAACTAATGACTTATTCAAGTTTATATGGAAGAAATCAGTATATAAACAAAATTTTTGATGTTAAAAAATAAAATAAAATGAACAAAGTTTATGATGTTAAAAAATATAAAAAAGAAATTGAGTTATGAATTTTTCTTTAATTTTAGTTTAGTTCCCTCGCAAAATATAAAAAAATTTCACTCACTTTTTCAAGCAAAATAACAAAAAACATTCATATAACTATGTAAGATATTCATTTTGTGATATGGATTTATACAATATCATTTTTGTCCCAGGGTCGATCCTCCCAAAAGAAGATTTCTGACTCCATCCTACCTAGAAATATGATGCATCACTAAAAATTTTAGTCATTTATCTACTTCCTCACTCCTTCCAAATCTAGATTGCTATCTCCATCGTGGGGATTATGGATTTTATTTTAGTTTATACTTGTAAAATTTGCTACGACTTTGGCATGGCATAACCGATGGGTTTCTTCCCTGAGTTCCCAGTCTAACAAAAAGAAAATTAAATATTGACGAAATCACTATTGATGGGTTTCTTATGTAACATACACTATTTTTATAACCAAAAAAAAAAAAAAAAAAAAAAACCAAACACACACACACACACACACACACACACACACACACTTTCTCTCTCTCTCTCTCTTAGAAGTTTGGTGATGGTTAGAGCACTAGTATCTGGGTGCAAAAAAAGTTCTATTTTACACTCTCAAAATCAATTTTATCTATCTTACCATCTCCTTTCACAACTCACCCTACATCCCAATTTCTAATTTTTCATACAACTTATTAAAATAATATAAACTACATAAATATAAAAAAGTCTATTTCTCTCTCTTCTCTCCCAACTCTCTATTCTCTATTTTGCCCAACAAATCTTCTCCACTCTTCCCCGCTGCTACCTGCCAACATCACCCACAAGGCCATAATCCATACAAAAAACAATTGATCCACCACTGCAAATCCAGCAAAACACCTAGACCCACCACCATAGACCCAACAAAACAACAAGACCCACCACTATCCACATAGCAAACCACCAAGAACCACCCAAAAACCCATATCAAATCCACAAAACCACTAGCCACCACCACCACAAACCCAAAAATTCAATAAAACTTCCAGCCACCATTGCTAAACACTCCAAGATCCATACCCACTGCCACTTCACACCCACCATAGCCACAAGAACACACATCAAATCCCAAAATCCATTTTTGAAACAAATCCCATAACCTGGAACAAAAATCTTTTCTTATTTAAACCCTCAACCCAAAATCCTCCAATCATCAAACCCAAGCAAATTTAAGAGCACCAAAAAAAGAAAAAAAAAAGAAAAAAAGAAGGAGCTTTCAGATAAAACAAAAAAAAAAAAAAAAAAAAACAAAGAGAGGGAGTGAACCCACAGCGGCAAACTCCAACGATCAAAAGCCACAACCCACAGCAAGCAAGCAAAAGCCATGACCCATCGCAACAAACCCAGGCAAGCAAAACATCGCCTTCAAACTCTACCATTGTCGCCGTCACCTTCAAGATCTGCCATCGTCGCTGTTGCCTTTAAGCTTCGTCTAGTGTGAATGAAGCATGCTTTTTGAAATTTTGGATGAAAAATAGCAATTAGGGGTGTTTACACCCNAAAAGTTACAAAATTATGTATCTCTTAAAAAAAAAAATGAGATTACAAATAGATTATGTAAACAATATAAAAATCACACTCAAATTCAATACTTTTTGTGAAAATAATACATGACTATTCTTTAGTATTTCTACTACAAGTATATTTAAGTCATTTGGCCAAAAAAAATTCATTCACAAATCTGAAATAAAATACCTATTTGGTATAAGTAATTAAATATTGTCTAAAGAGTTTTTAGTTTTGCCAACCTAGTTCCAATAATGCACTTTTTGGACTATGTATCAATATACTTAGTTTTATATTTTCATTATTTTCTTGAGTATTCAAGTTTTTTTTTCCTTATTTTTCTAGTAATTAATTTTTGATCTTTGGAATAAAAAAGACTGCAAGCTACAAAGTTACAAGAGATGTCAATTGTAACGAAAATTGAGTTTTTTGAAAAATTGGTTAGAATTATAGTTTCCTAAGCATCTAGTGTATTCCACAAATTTGTTGTTATTGTGAGTGTTTCTTTTTTAAAAATAAAAATTCAAATGTTTAAAAGTTTCACTCAAGCAAAATTTATCTCAAAAAACGTGATTAAAACTAAAAATATATTAAAAATACAACATAAGTTCTCAATTTAAATTCAAATTTTTATATATAAAACTTATAGATCTTTCAACTACTTAATAACTAATGACTTATTCAAGTTTATATGGAAGAAATCAGTATATAAACAAAATTTTTGATGTTAAAAAATAAAATAAAATGAACAAAGTTTATGATGTTAAAAATATAAAAAAGAAATTGAGTTATGAATTTTTCTTTAATTTTAGTTTAGTTCCCTCGCAAAATATAAAAAAATTTCACTCACTTTTTCAAGCAAAATAACAAAAAACATTCATATAACTATGTAAGATATTCATTTTGTGATATGGATTTATACAATATCATTTTTGTCCCAGGGTCGATCCTCCCAAAAGAAGATTTCTGACTCCATCCTACCTAGAAATATGATGCATCACTAAAAATTTTAGTCATTTATCTACTTCCTCACTCCTTCCAAATCTAGATTGCTATCTCCATCGTGGGGATTATGGATTTTATTTTAGTTTATACTTGTAAAATTTGCTACGACTTTGGCATGGCATAACCGATGGGTTTCTTCCCTGAGTTCCCAGTCTAACAAAAAGAAAATTAAATATTGACGAAATCACTATTGATGGGTTTCTTATGTAACATACACTATTTTTATAACCAAAAAAAAAAAAAAAAAAAAAAACCAACACACACACACACACACACACACACACACACACACTTTCTCTCTCTCTCTCTCTTAGAAGTTTGGTGATGGTTAGAGCACTAGTATCTGGGTGCAAAAAAAGTTCTATTTTACACTCTCAAAATCAATTTTATCTATCTTACCATCTCCTTTCACAACTCACCCTACATCCCAATTTCTAATTTTTCATACAACTTATTAAAATAATATAAACTACATAAATATAAAAAAGTCTATTCTCTCTCTTCTCTCCCAACTCTCTATTCTCTATTTTGCCCAACAAATCTTCTCCACTCTTCCCCGCTGCTACCTGCCAACATCACCCACAAGGCCATAATCCATACAAAAAACAATTGATCCAAAACACTGATCCACAAAACCACCTCCCCCCCCCCCCCAATACTAGTGCTCCTAGGATATAGGAACTTATTTTTAGGATTGTGACTCCATGATCAAGTATGGTTAGGTTTGAGCAAGCACAATGCGATCAAGCACAATGGAATAAAACTATAGACATAACAACACTAGAAAATTGAAAGCTCCCCCTCAAACAAGGGCTCCCCCTCAAGAGCTGCCCCAAAAATTCTCCCCTTTTTTGACTGGAATAGCCAAAGTGTCACTGCTCTTGATTGGTGTATATGCTGTCAAACTTAGCTGAAAGTACATCAAGTTGATCCTGCATTGCTGTCATCCTTTCAGTATGCTGATTTTGAACCTCTCTAAGTATATCAAGCCTCTTCAGGATGATCTGAAATGCATAAGGAGGTACAGCTGATGAAGCTGAGGCTCTACTTCTATTTCTTCTGCTCCTGGGTGTGACTGATTGTTCTGCAACTTTTGCTTCAGTCTCCATTGGATCCCCTTCTTCTTGGACCCCCTTCTTCTTGGACATCCTCCTCTTCTTCACCAAGAAGACGACTTTGTATCCTTGTGAGAGTAAATTTGATTATGGCTGATAGAGGAGGCAAGAGACTAATATCCTGCGGGATCACAACACCCTTTGCTCTGAAAATCCTCATAAGAAGACTGGGAAGATTAGTTTGGCCCTTGAGGTGGTTTTAGTCTCATCCACAAGTGTGTCATATATGTGAGAACTTATATCAATGAAGGTTTTCTCCTTGAGCTCTATGAGGAAGATAGCTCTAGCATTCGTAAGAGTGGTCATCTTTCTTATCGGATACAGGTTAAACATCATGATAGTAGTCAGACACCTCAATTCGGCAGAAAAGTTAGTAGTGTTGAGACATCTCTTTTCTTTAACACCACCAAGCCGAGACTGAACAACATCCAAAGATAGCATCCTATCTTTGTAGTTGGTGAAATCATAGTCCTCTAGTCCCCTAAGCCCCAGAACCTTATCAATATCATGAGCATCTATGGTGAACTCACGTCCTCTAATCCAACAGTTCAACTCATCCTCTTTTATAGCAGCATTTGCATAGAATTCCCGTATCAAAGGTTAGCACACAAGGGGTAAGTCACCCAACAACTTCTCCCATCCCCTGCCTTCAAAGCATTTTGGAATGAAAGTATCTTTCAAGTCATTTAGATCAATAAATCTTTCCTGAATGATGGTTCCTTTCAAGAAAAAATCCCTATATCTCTCAAAGTGTTGAACCGACCAAAATAAGTTAGGATCCATTTTTAGCCTTTTGTCAGATTTTTTAGCAGAGTCTTTTTCTTTGTAGGAGATGCAGCCATCTGTAAACAAGCAGAAATGGCCACAATAAGTACAAAGCACAAAATGTGAAAATGCACACACATTAGTAACAAGTTAGTTATAAGGAGGGTAACAGAGTGACCAGACAAAACACAAATCCAGCATAGTTGGTAACAAAAAAAAAAAGGATAGATCAAGTCAATGAGACATGACTGAATGAGTATGAACTGTGCAAAAAGAAAAACAAAGGCAACAACACATACAAGATAAACAGAATAATGCTAACCACAAACACCAACAACTCAACCAAACTGATAAACTTGTAACCACAATCAAAGAGAAATTCAGAAAACCCCAAACCCATATGCCCAAAAGAAAATCTATCAAATAACAATGCTCAAACCAAAGATTAGCAACCTGATGAAAACACATAACACTAAAATACCTCAGCAACAAGAGAAAATAACCTCACACAATCATTCTCAACATATTAGGCAAACCTATGTTAGAACACATTATATCGCAGAACACAAATGCAACATTCAAATCAAGGAACTAAAGACCAAAACAGTAAGAATGAAGTAAGGGAAGGAAAACCTATACCTTTTTCTTGGTATTTGATGAAGACATGATGCAAAAATAGAATCTTTTTCAGTGAGACTTGGAGTGTTTGAGGGAGAGAAATGAAGAAGACAATGAACAGTCACTGATATTCGAGGGAAAAACTGAATTTTTTTTTTTAAAAATTGTCCTTAAAATGCAAAACACACATTTTTCGCGACTGAGTTAAGTCGCCGGTCAGTCGCCAGGGTAAGCCGTGAAACACTGTGAAGGTAAGAAACTTGAAAAATTTCTCTAAGTGTTTTTCGCGACTGGAAGGTCTATCCGCGAGATAGTTGCCAGGGGAGCAGCGAAAATCTCTGTGTACCCCTCGCGACTAGACCTTCCACCCGTGAACAAGTCGCCACACTGAGTCGCGAAAATCACAAAAACTCAAGTTTTGAAAATTTTTCTAAGTATTTTTCGTGACTGCAACCTTGACTCATCAGTGAGCCGCGAAAAATCTTTGAGTGAGCTCGCGACTGGGGCATGCGACTAGACCTACCCGCGACTCAGTTGCCAAAATAGGGCAATACTGTTTTTGGAAATTTTGACATTTTTGTAAAAATAAAATACTTTCCAAAAACAAACTAAAACACTTAAAGATCTTTTTGTGTTTGATCAACAAAGATTGAACTTGTAAAAACACATTAAATAAGTACAATCATATAAATGAATATGGCATTCATTGAACATAGATTTGTGTGTTGTGTGTGAATATCAAAAATGAAATAGTCCTTCATCTAATGTGAAGCTTTAATGATTAATTCAATCAAGGCATACACAACTAGCACTAGATAATGTGACCCATCTCAATTATAGAAATATGCATATATGACCTCCCACATGGACTTGAGAACATTTCTTTGAAACTTTTCATTTGGCTCCATATACATCAACATTTGATCATTTTGAATAAATATATCTCATTTTGAGATCGATGCCTGAAATTTTTAATATTCCAATATGATGATTTAGCCTTTGGCTTTTTGGGCATCATAAATTTTATTTTGGTCGCTTTTTCTTTTTTCTAGTCAAATACTAGTATGTGCGACAGACTTTTGCAGCTCAATATCTCTTTTCATTTGGAGATTTACATTTGATGAGCTCTTTAATTGAAAGCAATAAAAATAAAAGTGGGAATATATATAGGCACAAGTCTATGCATGTCTTAAGATCAACAAAACCATTCACTAATTATTCATAACAAGGTTGAAGATCTATTTACAATAATCACAAAGATTTCAAGATTTTTCCCACAAAGATATGAGTGTATAAGAGACAAGCTAAGCTTATTAAATGCACAAAGTCATTTGTACAAAAGTACAAGGCAAAACATGCTTTGAGACAACACTCAACACAGTTGATCAAACTTTTGGATTTTCTACTTTTTATGTGTTTTTGGATTTTTGACATAAAAGTAATAAAGATTGATCAAAGACAATGTAAAGAAATTTTAAAACGAAACAAATAAACAAGCAACAAAATAAATCAAACAGAAGCATAAAACATGCAACAAAACATATTCACAAAGCATAGGAAGAATTGATATATGGACATGTTATGATGCTTATGCATGAGTACCCTTTATCACCCACACGTCACTTGCATTTGGGGTGATATCCTTTACGGATTGGGTACGAGAGTTTGGACTATCAAACCTTCGTATGGAGCTTTCCAAGCAATTTGTGAAGGCACCAATCATCTTCATCATGTCTATCATTCCAGGATCACGGTTTTGACTTCTTGGTCGCTCACCACCCCAAGACCTATTGTCGTTTCATATTCCTTGTGACCAAGGAGCACTTGCATTGTTCAATGCTCTCAGCTTATGATAGTTGAATCTTGTATGTCCTTGCACTCCGCAAAAGTGGCAAACATGGTTCAATCTAGGACCTCATTGTGATCTCGGAAAAGATCTTCCTCTAGTTTTAAATCTGGCTTCTGATTGATTACGAGACTTATTAAACACCCGTTGATCAGCCACTTTCTTCTTCTTCTCAGCCTTAATTTTCTCAGGAATGGACCTATCCACTGTCGTCTCTTTAGCCTTCACAAACTTCACTTCTTTGATGACCTTGGCTGACGAGCTACTTCCTTCGGTGTATCCCAACCCGGACTTGTCTGAGGAAGGTTTTTGAGATGAAATAACATCTTCTAACTTCTGGGAGGAGACTCTCTCTATCTTGGCATGGGCTTGCACTACCTCTTGCTCAAGAAATCTTACTTTTGTGTAAACTTCTGATAGCTCACCATTTAGTGTTTCAATCTCACACTTCGCCTCCTTGTATCATGCCAGAAGACTTTTGTAATCTTCCTCAGCCCTCTTCATCTTCTTAATGGCTGCATTAGCCACCTTAGCATATTCACCGGTCTTCTCAAGGGGTGAGTTGTATGTCTCTTGCAATCCAACTGCTTCTCCAACTTTCTCATCTTCAAGCTCCTTAACTATTCCAATAGACTCCAAATCAGAATGCTCACCAAACTCCTTCATAAGTGTACCCAAATCATTTGAGAACTCTACATATGCAATGGTCATGAATGCGGAGTAGTTTCCTTCTCCGTCACAACTCTCTTTGGAATCAGAACTTGAAGAATCCGAATCACTCAGCGTTGTGGCATACGCCTTGCCTTTCCCTCTTAAGAAATTTGGACACTCCTTCTTGAGATGTTCATGACCATTGCATTCATAACATACAATATCCGAAGGAGATTGAGAGTCCTTCTCTTCTTTTCTTTTAAATTCTTTCGTATCACCTCTTGAAGATGAAAACTTTCCTTTCTTGAATGGTTTCCCATTGCTCTTCATTTTCAAAAATTTGCGGAAGTTTTTCCCAAGATATGCTACTTCCTTCTCCACTCCATCTTCTTCGGAGGGATCATCCATTCTTTCGTTGATGGTTTTGAAAGCAAGCGATTTACTTGTCTTGTGGGAAGGTAGTCCCAGTTCATATGTTTGGAGAGACCCAATTAGCTCTTGAATTTTGATCTCATTCAAGTCTTTACTCTTTTCTATGGCCGTGACTTTTACTTTAAAGCTTTCAGGCAAGGACCTCAAGATTTTTCTTACCACCTTAGTATCTTCAATTTTTTCACCAAGATTGAGCTTAGTGATGACAATTTCGTTGAGCTTCCCATAAAATGAATCAAAAGATTCTTCTTCACCCATCTTGAGCTCTTCAAATTTGGTGGTAAGCATTTGGAGCTTTGTGTCCTTCACCTTCTTAGTCCCTTCATAAGTTGTCTCCAAAATCTCCCAAGCTTCCTTGGCAACTATCATGTGAGATATCCTGTGGAATTCATCTGGAGACACACCACAGAATATAGCATTTAAAATTTTACTATTAGCATTGGCTGCCGCAAGAGCTGCCTTATCCCAGGTGGATTTAGCAGCCTCTGACCTAGTCCACCCTACTTTAACCGCATCCCAAACGGTGTCATCAATAGAGCATAAGAATGCCCTCATTCTGACTTTCCAGAAAGCATAATTGTTACCATAAAAAAATGGTGGAACATTTAAGGATTGAGACCTATCTATCTCAAAAAGGGTCAAGGATCACACTTAAGTATTTAAACCACAGAGAATGTACCCGCTCTGATACCAATTGAAAGTTCAATATGTGTATAAAATACTCTTGAATGTTTAGACCCCCAATTACAAAATATCAATTCAAGCTTAATATCAAATAATTAAAGTGCGGAACATGAATATAAGCCAATCACAGAATTGATAAACAATCTAAGCCAATTATAATCACATCCATAACAGAAAATAAAAGGTAAAGATAAAGGAAGAGAGATGCAAACACAAGGACAACACGCGATGTGTTATCGAAGAGGAAACCGAAACCTTCGGCATAAAACCTCTCTGCCGCCCTCCAAGCGGTATATAATCCACTAAAGAATGTAGTTGGGATACATGAACAACAGAAGACCCTCCAAGCCTAATCTACCCAGTGTACCTAAGCCCTCCAAGCTTCTTGCTCCAACGAGGTTGTGCCGAACCTATTTCTTCTTTAGCTTACCGAATTCTGCTATACACCATAGCATCAACCAATAGTCATTGGTTCCGACCAAACTGCTTCCCTTAGCACCAAATGTACCTTCTCACAGATGTGGGTATGATGAGAAAAAGATTTGGTCAATAACCTCTCAAAGATGTATCAGTGGAGAGAAAGAGAGTAGAGGAATTTGTGAAGTCTCTTAGTGAAGATTGGGGATGAGGCAATCTTGTTTTTCTCTAGGGTTTCTCTCAAAAATTCTCTTTGGAAGCTTTCTTGATTTCGTGGGTATAAGAGTCTATATATAGTGGTGTGTGTTTGAAATATGAAGAGTCAGTTTTTGCCAAACAGGGTAAGTTGGCGGCTTAGCCTCGCGGCTTGTCCAAGTCGAGAGTTCAAGTCGCGAGGTAACGGCTTAGCCAGCCTGGAACTTTTGTCCTGTAGTGCAACAGCTGGCGTGACCCTTCACCTTCCCGCATGCTTCTCACGTGCACAGCATTTGGCGGCTTGCAAGCCGTACGTCAGCCGCGAGTCAGTCGCGAGTCCTAGCCGCGAGTCTCTACTTCTTTGCATAAAGATAAGTAATTCTTCACACTCTCTTCACATACTACCCTTACATGAATTCTATCTAAATACAGGATTACTAAGTGCTAAATTACAAGCAAATTGGCACGGAATAAAGCCAACAAGATGGTTGATAAATTTTAACCTTATAATAAATAACTTGGAAAATAAAAAAATAAAAACTGATTTCTAGTTTTCGGGTCCTATTAGAGTTTGGATGATGATCTAGTAGTAAATAATTATTTCAAAATACAAATAATAGAATAAATTTATGTGGGACACAAGAATTTAAATAAGGTACCTGTGCCACGTGTCATATCCATGGCCAAGGAGTCCATCCTCGTGCCGAGGTGGCCACATGCTTGGACAGTAAAGCCACGTTAGTGACAAGTCACCAGAGGAGGTCATACAGTTGAGAAAGAGCTTCGGGAGGAGGTTAGCCCTGACATGACTAAAGGGGTGGTGGCTACCACCACATTTAATGCATTCCACCAAACCTTTTGGCTGTATTTATGTGAAGAAGACCCCTGAACAGTGCTGCCTTAGCTACCCCAACTCACAAGGGGATTGGGAATGTGTCTGATGGGACAAGCACTCAAATGATGGCCTGAACGATCAACAGATGGAGGGTCAAGATCATCTAAAGTAGGCTATATAAGGTGAGAGATCCTTCAGGGAGGAGGTGGGCAGAAAATCTGTAGAGAAAATACCATAGCATTAAAAACAGCAACTGTAATAAAATCTAAGGGAAATATATTCAATAACTACTCTCCTCGGACATTACCGAGGAAGAATTTATGTGCACCACATTTGTCAATCCATTGTTTTTCCTTACTCTCTTACCATCTTTAGCCCATTAAGGCCGTTGTCCACTTCGTTGAAGCTTAGCTTTTCAGCCCACTCTCTACAAATTTATTATATTGGGCTCTTTGGGCCTTAATCCATTCATCTTTTAGACATAAGGACTAAAGCCTGCCTTTGCAATTTATATGACTTTTTATTTTATTTTGGAATACACCTAAATATGTTAAAGATACTTTCTCATTTTGAACTTAGGAGCAATATTTTTATTTTACTTTATTTTATAATCTTCGTGTTAATTATCATATAAATTTTCAATGTATGACTTTTGATTTTCAGGAATAAAAGACAAAGGAAAAAGGAGGCTCATTTATAAGTAAGTACATTTTAATATTATTACATTGTTCATTAATTTTGGGTAAAAAATAGTGGCAAAAGGCTAAAATTTAATTTCAAAGGAAAATATTTTATAAGCGATACACACATGCAAATACATGCACATGGGAACTTGATGCCAATTTGAACAATAAAAGTCCATTCAAGTGCATGCTAAATGTTTTTTTATTCAAATATATATTTTATGATTTTTTACACATGAAAACATATTTGTTACATAGTCTTTATCTGTAAAGAATTTTATACACATGATAAGCCATTTTGTGATTTAAAAAAATAAATTTCCAAGTTTCACTTAAGATTCACATAAAAAGATTTTTAGTAGTTATACAAACTCATGCACAACTCATGTAAATTATAAAAATGATCAAATTGTAATATTTTTAAAATTATATTTTGAAATTTGATGTACTTGAAATTTAAAATAACTTGAAAATAATATTAAGCATGGGGTCTATTTTTCAATTATGCTTATATCTTTATTATTGTATTATATATATATATATAAATTTTTTTTGAAGAAGTATATATCATTATATTAGGAATATGAGCTTCTTTTATCATTTTTTTTTATCACTTTAAAGATAATAATTAATGATGTTCTTTTTTTTTTCTTTTTTTTTTCTTTTTTTTTTTTTTTTAATTTTTTTTTTCTTTTTAACCTTTTGATTAAACTCATGCTTCTTTATTATTTCTTATTTCAACCTTTATTTTCCTTTTATACGTTTTGGCCCTTTAAAAAGCCAAATAATTATAATTTTTTTTCTTTTATAAATGAATTTTTAATATAAAAGTAATAAAAATCCATTAATTATATTGTATAAATGAAAAAAGAAATACATAAAGCAAATCTATACAAAAAATAAAATAAAAAAAAGATTAAAATTCGAGTTTTACATGGGAAGAGGGAAGGGGCAAATTGATTAAGAAACTCATAATATTCTTAGCAATCTTGGAGGGGAGGGGAACCCTTGGCTCTATCCGTGGTTAGAAAGATATTGAAAGATGATGCCACACTTTTTTTTTTTTTGGGTAGAAAATGGACTTTCAATTAAAACTAAGAAATAGCATTACGAACAGGAATAAGGTGCTCATAAGACGCACTAGTTGAGTCCAACCTCAGCAGAAACTCCACCTCTGTTGGAGGTTCTAACAGAACAATAAAATCCTGAGAAAGAAAAGCTCCCCTTCTAGCAAGGGTGTCAGCGCATTTGTTCGCCTCTCAATAGCAGTGATGGATCTGCACCATAGGAATTTCCTAAAGCCCCACTTTACAATCACTCACTAAACCTCCTATACCATTCAGATTACCTTCTCCTTTCTGCAGTAAATCTACAATGAATTTTGCATCAAGTTCAAATATCGCAGCTGGGATTTTTAAAGCAATACACAGTCTGATGTCATCCTGGAGAGCCCATAGTTTAGTTGTCACGCTCGTTGTGCAACCAATTGCTCTCATGTAACCTCTAATCCAATCACCCTTACCATTGCGAATCAGACCTCCATCTCCCGCTCGCCTGGGCTAACCAAGTGCCAAGCTGTCTAAATTAGCGGTGGACCTCACCAGTGGACACAAATTAGTTGACGGGACTGAGCTCTTTTACAGTTGATACCTACATACACAAACTTCGTGGCCTTTGAGATCACTTCCTCCCTCACATTTCGATTGGGTCTCTCACCCCTAAACATGACCCCATTTCGACGAAGCCAAAGGTTCCAAATCCCAAAAGAAAACACAATTCCCTAATTCAGATTTGCCGCTGCATATTTCTTCGTGCTACCACAATTCAATCTCAACCAATCCACAAGGTTTGTTTCATAAAAAATAGCCACCGGGAGAGGGGGTGGAAAGGAGTTCCAGAACTCTCGGGCAGCACAGCAATCTCTAAGAACATGTAAAACACTTTCAGGTCCTTCATCACACAACAAACAGGAAACTGGCACCACCATTCCATGGCCAGAAAGCACAGACCGGACAGGGATGCTATTGTAGTAGCATTGCCAAATGAAGCAGAGAATTTTAGGAATAGTTTGCACTTTCCAAATCCACTCACCATTAAAACGACAGGAAGATCTACCCATTTCCTCCATTCTTGCTATTTTGTAAGCCTCCTTCAGCTCAAAATTTCCACTTGGATTGGATGAATAGGTGATCCGGTCTAAGTTCTGAGTAGTAAAAGAGATAGGAGTTGCTTTGACCTCCAAAAGAAGCTGTTTAGGGAGGTTGAATGTACAGCCCTGCAAGTCCCAACCCGAAAAACTCACCACATCTTTCAATAGGATATGCTCTTCTTCACGATTTAGGGGACCTTCTATCAACCTTCTAAGCTCGCCTTTATCCAACCACTTATCATACCATAGTGACAGACAGTTATCTCTCTCGACAATCCATTTTGACCATTTCTTAAAAACTAGCTCTCCCTTTCGAATGGCTGACCACATAACAGAGCAAGTTCTTAAGGGAGTTGTGAGGATTTAAAATTCTCCAAGAAGTTTGATATTTCTGTGTCAGCACCTTTGCCCACAAGGAGTTGGGTTCTGTAGCGAGGCGCCAATTTAATTTAGCTACAAGCGCAATGTTTTTTGCTTTTGCGGCCTGAATGCCCAGCCCACCCTCCTTCTTGGGCCTTGTAATCTTGCTTCAACCAACCAAATGAAGCTTTTTCCTATTATCAGATGATCCCCAAAGGAAGTTACGACTAAGCCTATCCACATTAGTGATAATTTTTGCAGGAAGAGCACTACATTGCATTGCATAGTTCGGGATTGTGGAAGTTACAACTTGTGTAAGAACAAGCCTCCCCGCAAATGATAGCAAGTTGGCTTTCCACCCCACAAGCCTCCCTTGCACCCTTTCCAAGATAAACCCAAAATCCTATGGCGTGCTCGAGTGTTTAATTGGGAATCCAAGATACTTTCCAAGCATCAGAGTTGACCGGAATCCCAAAATATTACACAAATTAGTCCTACTATCAGTTGAAACATTATGAGAAAAGAAAACCCGAGATTTCACCTAACTGACATTTTGTCCAGAAGATCACAAAAGGAGTCCAAAACTTCCTTCACAGCAACATAATTTTTCCAATCTGCCCTTGCAAACAACACCAAATCATCTGCAAAAAATAAATGAGAAAAGGCCATCCCACCCTGAGAAGCCTTGACCAGATTCCACAATTTGGAACTACATTTTTCAACTATCATGGCACCCAACACCTCCATACATAGAATAAAAAGATACAGGGATAGCAGGTCACCTTGCCTAATACCTCTAGAAGGGAGAAAAGGCTTAAGAGCACCCCCATTGAAGAGAATGGATATTGAGGATGTGGAAACACAGCTCATAATCAGAGAGACCAACTGACTTGGAAACCTGAAAAGGTTGAGAGTATTTCGAATAAAACTCCATTCCATTCGATCATAGGCTTTCTCCAAATCTATCTTAATTGCCATGTACCCATACCTTCCCCTTGCTTTAGACATGGAATGGATAACTTCCTGGACAATTATCGCATTGTCAACTCCTTTCCTCCCAGGAACAAATGCTGTTTAGAGCGGAGAGACAAGATTTGGAAGAAAAGGATGAATCCGAGCCACAATGATCTTGGAGATGATCTTACAGACCATGTTACATAGATTGATAGGCCAGTAGTGATTAAAGGATTCTGGATTATCACATTTCAAAATAAGAGTGACAATAGTTCTCTTGAGGTACTCGGGCATCCTACCGGCAGTAAAAATCTGCTTCACTTCATTCTTGACTGAATCCCTCACTAATAACCAGAACTGCTGGAAGAATCTAGCATGAAGACCATCAGAACCGAGAGCCTTAAAAGCCTTAAGAGACCAAAGGCCTGCTGATATGTCTTCATTTGAAACAGCACGAGTAAGAGAAGTTGACTCCTCTTTTAAAAAAACTTACCAGTAAGGAGGATCCCACTTGGCAAGGGTAGAGTGGCTGTGACTTGAGGAGAAAATATCGACATCACCATTATTAATAAAATAAGCTATTTCCTTATCTCCTTGAATCCAATTTCCAGCTCGATCTTTCGTGCAAGTGATATGGTTTCTTCTACGACACACCAAAGCCAATGAATGGTAGAAGTTGGTATTCCTTGGGATTTCATGGCCCAAAACTCCTCTTCAAGCTTTGATATTTCTGTGAACTCCAATCTCAAATCCCTCTCTAAATCCACTAGAAAATGACAAGGATTGGTGGAAAGGGTTGCTTGGCCGCCCCTAATTCTTGCGACAACTCTCTTTTTTCGGTGAAAAAGATTCCCAAACACCTCCTTATTCCACACTCTAGCTTTTTCTGCGAATGTGGTCATTGCATTGGCCAGCATTACAAGACTATTCCAAGCATCACGCACAATTTTTGGGAACTCAGGATGTGATAACCACACGGGTTGGAACCTGAAAGGGTGCTGAAGTTAGACCTGTTGCCTATGCTCGAGACAAACCAGAATGGTGCAATGGTCTGACTGAACTCTTTCGAGGTGTTTAACATTAGCTTCCAAGTAAATACTATTCCACTCTGCATATGAGCACGGTTAATCAGCGTACAAGTGTCCAAACATTCTTGAAAACGGAAAGCACGGTTAATGTTGACTGGACGACCCGCATATTTATCTTCACCCATTAGAACTTCATTAAAATCACCTGCCACAATCCAAGGTAAGGAGTGGAGCCCTGCTACCAAAGAGAAATTTTCCCAAAGAAGCCGTCTCTCGGTAAAGCGAGGACTAGCGTACACTGCAGAAAGAAACCATGACCCATCTTGGTGATTTGGCATGACTACTGCATGGATTTCCTGCTCTGTTGACAATAGTTCAACAACTGCTACCTGAGATGAATCCCATAGCAGAAATATACCACCACTCAAAAGGCAGCTTATTTGCTATCTTTTTTGCTTTGTCACCACAAGCCTTTGTCTCCATTAAAATCATATAGCCAAAGTGTGAATATGGACTAAATCAGCAATAATGTTATAGAAAGTGGGTTTCAAAGCCCCATGGCAATTCCATATGAGCATATCCATAAAAACAAAACTAAAGAAAGGAACTGACAATCAAGAAGAGGGATGGACATCACCTCCCACATCAATCTTCATCTTGGTGTCTGGTGGTTCGGCCTCTCCTAGTTGATTGTCCACAAAAACCACCTCGCAATCAAGATTTTCAACATCCACCTGGTTCACATTTCACGAGTGGAGGCTTGGATTGATTGGTTTAAGCGAGCAACAGGCTATATTTGCTGTGTCCGCCACCAATTGCGAGTCCCAATCCTTCAATCGCTAACTCAAAGATTCCATGGTCGGAGGTAGTGGTGGGTCTGAGTTAAGAACCGCCGTCGCCCCAAAAACACTCCCCTCTTCAAATTGCGGTTCTTCCCTTAAGCTAGCGTCTCCTCCGAACTAGATTTCTCACTGATCACCTCTTGGCTCGAAGAGCCATCTGCCTTGAACTCTCTGATCTCTCCCCTTGGACGCTCCAATCCACTTACTTCTTTCTAGACAAATGGAGACCCCAAAATTTTCCCTTTCTGGGTAGGTAGCTTTCTGCCTTTCTTTTTAGACCTTAGGTTCTAAGTATGATGTTTGTCTTTTTGCATTTGCAACATATGCCTAAGATTATCTCGTGACACAGGCTCAATCATGTGGTCAACACGGGTAACATTACTGTCAGGGGTACCTATGGGCTGTCGCTTTCCTTCTTTGCTGGGAGTATCCACTTTCGTTAGGCCCAACGCCGAGATAAAGGGATTGGTCTCCAAGGAATCCCTTGGGCTTAGGTTTGTTGCTCCTAAATGGGAAGTTTGGGCTTTGTCTTTCACAGGCTTCAAACTAGGTTTCCTTCTCCGTGAAACTAACACCCACGGAACAAAAGCTTCACCCTCCTTAGCGCCAGGTTGGCTTTGAAATTCTTCACTCTTTCTCGCGCCATCACCGTCGTTCTTCCCCTTCGGCATTCTCACCGTGTACAAACACTTCTCCACCCTATGACCCACACGGCCACACCCGAAGCATAAGGAGCTTAACCCCTCATACTGAATTGGTTATACAACCCCTTCCATCCTCAGCAACTTCATAATCGGTTCGTCAAGGTTCACTTGAACACATAATCTTGCGAATCTCCCTCGCGTTTCCGCAGCGATATGGGTTTCAATCCTAAGGACTGGACCTATTGTTTCTCCGATAATCCTTAAAGTCGAAGGTTCATAGTACTCGATAGGCAACTTAGGCAGCCATATCCACATCGCCACTGACGACATATTGGGAGTTGATGACTTAAAATTTGGCTCCCAACCCCTAATGGACAGGTAATGGCCTCCCACGAACCATGGTCCATCCTTGAGTACCCTAGCATGATCCTCTCCATTCTGGAACTTGATAAGAAAGAAATCGTTTCCAAGGGCAACACAGTCCATTCTTCCTATTGGTTTCCAGAGACTAAGAATGTGTGCATGCAGGATGTGGAAACCCATGGTTTTCCCAAACACTTTGACAATCAAAGCATTTGCCCATGGAGCTCGGATTTTCGTTTTCATGGTCCCTAAAAACTTCATAGCTTTCTTGCCTGCAGGTAGATTAGAAAAGTCATCATCCGAGTCAGCTTCTAACTCCATATTCAACCCAACATCAAAAGCTTGTTCAAAAGCTTCCAGAATTTCTCCAAGAAGTTTATCCTTGTATGACTTACTCCCTTCCTTAGAGGAGGGACCAGGAGTAGTGTGGTGTGACCCCGAGTTATGATTTTCCTTGACCTTCTTAGTACTACGTTGCAATTCTTCATCTTCTTCCCTTGACCTTACCGTAGCTTCACACATATTTTCTCAAGCTCTATAGAGAGAGATAACAAAACTGTTGATGCCACACTTCCTACTTTATAAATATCACACTAATGTGAATGTTTGGGCTAGCTTTTGTATGGAAATAACATATAAGCTTAAATCTTTTTCTTTAGATAAATGAATTTTTTTTAGTAATTAAAAAAGGGGTAAAAAAATCATTTAAAACTGAGAACCAAAATTGATTTTGATGGTTAAATTGCTGATTTGGTCAAGTGTAACTTGTAATTAATTTTGACTTATTTTCATTTTTAAATGTGGATAGGATTGGTATATAAAGATCTTAGTTCATGACTATGTGGTTGGACTAATGATCTAGTCTAATTTTTAAAACCAAAGTTGGGACCCATAAACAACCTCCACCCCTTCTATTAATAAATAAATAAATAAATAAATGTATACATAAAACTCATTTGGCTCATTAAATCATTTAGTATTTAAATTTAATAAAAATAATTTCACATAATTAGGATAAAAAAGAGAGTAGTTAAACTGAAAATGCACCATGTAAAGAGATTCAAAGATTTTAAGGTTTATGTTCATATTTTTATTTGACTAAAATGCACTCTAGAATATTATCTATGTTTAGATTGATTTTGATTTTTGATGTTTAAAAATTTTTCATTTTCTTTTCCAACATTGACACTTTTTCATTTGGGAGTTCATAAGGGAAGTGAATGGAATGGAATGATCATCATGAGAGAATGAAATGGAATGAAATATATTTAAGTAAGGGAAAAAAAATAGAAAAGAAAGGAACGAGTGGAATTAAGTAATCTTATTTGGATGTTTTGAAATAAAGGAATGGAAAGGAAGGCAAATGAATAGAATGTAAGTAGCTTTGTTTGGGAGTAACATAGATGAAAATGAATGAAATCATTTTATGCCAATATTACTATTAGACCCCTATTTTAAAATAAATTGTTGAATATATATGGGGTATTTTGTGAGTTTAAGTAAAACGTTCATTAAATTTAATTTTATTCCCTCCAATTCCTCCCAATTTCGGGGGAAATGAAAAGTTGAGGTTTTAAGAAAATAAAGAGGAATGAGTGTTCCCTCCTATTCCTTCCATTTCCTCCTATTTAAACTCCCAAATAAGGGAAGAGAATAATATTCTAAAATTATTCTTTTCATTTCTTTCCATTCCATTCTCTCCTCCCAAATGAAGGCTTAGTTTAGTTAATTCTTGTTAATGACTTGATTTTTTATTCTAGTCTAATTCAGAACAATATAGTTTCAATATACTACTAGTCATTTTAGCCACTTAAGGTAGGGAAAATCATTTATGTTCAAAATAAATGATTATAGGTTGGGCTTGGATGTTCACCAAAATTTGAAATGCCTCTGTTGTGCCTCAATGTTAGTACTTTTTTTTCCCTATTAAGGTATACATTTGGTTCTTAGGCTCTATTTAGTTGGAAGGATGGAAAAATAAAATGATGAAAAATGTTGGGAGAATAGAAAATATTATAGTTTTCCATCATTTTTTTTTTTTTTTGGTAGAGAGAGTTAAAAATTTGAAAAAAGAAATGTAATTATTATTATGCTCTTATTGTAATTTGAAACAATGGGACAAGTGTTGTCCATTGAGACATGTTTTCATTTTTGCCCATTACTTTTCCAAATTTTTATTTTGCCTCTTTATGTTTGTTTTCGTTTTCATATTGGCTCTATTGTCTATGTCTGTAAGTAATCTAGCCGTTAAGTGCGAAATAAGTATTGTCCATTAAGACATGTCATCCATATAAAATCAAGTGGCACCAAATTACTAACAAATTATATGGACGAAAATTTTGAAACATAAAAAGCTTAAAAAAAATAACTCCAAACTTTAAAGTTGTGTAAGTCGTAATTATAGAGTTTGGTTACTTTATTAGGTTAAGATAAGGAGTGACAATTTTGTTCTTTTTTGTTTTTTAAATACTAATATTAGCCGCATCCTATGGTGGTGTTTCTGGCAGAGGTAATGAGGTATGAGAAATGCTTATTGAACTCGACTCTCTATTGGATTCCCAACTGAGTTGTAACTTCGAATGGCTTTTATTTGGAAACTTTTTAAATTTTGAATATCTTCCCGTATTAACTATTAAGTCATTAGCTATAGCACAGTGGTTGGTGTTTATGGAACAAAGTCCCATGGGAAGTCTCTTTGGTGATAGTCAGATAGAAGATCTCAAACTAATCCAAAGTCAAGGGTCAGTCCCAGGAGTGCTCCTATTCCTAGCAGAAGAAATTTCTTTGGCAAAGTTAGTGTTGGGTACTTTTTATGCTTTATTACGTGTTAACCATTGCAAGGCTGGCCTTGTTTGAGCTAAATTAGCTTTTGAGAGTCAAACTTTGAACTCACATTGGTCCAAGCAAGATCAATGGCTACCGTTGTATTTTTACTTTTTAGGCCTCCAAAAGAAATCAAGTCCAAAATCTAAGAAGAGTATGAACAATAAAAGAACTTTCACTTACATCCAACAATAAAGTAAAAAACGTAAGTAGGCATACATTGGTAAGATAAAGGGTCCGTTTGGATTGAACTTATTGTTGCTGAAACTGAAAACTGAAAACTGAAAACTGAAAACACTGTAGCAAAATAATTTTTAAATATGTAAATAGTACCGTGGAACCCATTTTTAATGAAAAAGTTGATAAAAAATGAAATTTGTGGGTCTGTAAACAGTGCACAAATGCACTGTTCATAGACAGAAGTCAACAAATGCGGCTACTGTTCATGTAAACAGTAGCCGCACAGTTCCGCTTTGCTCCCTCTCACGCCTGTGAAAAAAAAAAAGAAAAAAAAAGGTCAAAACGTGAAAATGAAAACGCGCCATGAGAATAATCTCAATCCAAACGCCCTCAAAATGAAATGAAAGTATGAAACAATTTTAGTGACTAGTACAACTTTGGGTCCAATGGTAAAATGTTAGCAAGTAATATATATAAAATCAGCAAAAACAAAAACTATAATTTTAGGGGTAGAAATCTATTCACCGTGGTAAAATTTCAGGCATGAAAGTTTCGGATCAAAAAGGAAAACTTAAGTGTGATGGAGATTGGAGGGAGAAAGTGTGGACAGCCGTACATGAGAGTAAGTTGACTAAGAAGTTTTGTTCAAAGGGATGAGCACTTTGCTTGGCTTAACAATGGGTTTGGTTAAAGGTATTTTAGTAAGCATGGAAAATAAGGAAGGGAAAAAAGAAGAGAAAATGTCATTTTCTCTTGTTTGGTAAGAGAGATAAAACATTTTCTTAACTTGTAAAAATTCTCTCTCTCTCACTCTCTCTCTCTCATTAACGCTTAGCTCACAAACTCTCTCTCCTCTCTCGCACAAACCGTCACAGCATCTCCCCCTATTAGTGACACCACCCTTCCCTTGTTTGGACCACCTTTGAGACACACTAGTTGACAACCTACCAATTTGTCAGCAAAAAAAAAAAAAAAAAAAAAACCACCCTTTAAGATCATCTAGATCAACATTGCTAATTGTAAAAAGATTTCCACTTGCTTTAAGATTGTCAATGTTATAATCCTAGTGTCTCACATGAATTAGGTGTAAGCTTAACCGTGTGTTTATAAGCTCTTTGGTACGCTCCCCTTACAAACCAATGTTTAAGGGTGAGTTCTACTTATGGGTTCCTAATATTTGGTATCAAAGTCAATCACCATGTCAAGTAATTAGTCGTAGATTATTGAGTATGGAATCAAATGAGTTACGGTTTTGTGGTCGAATATTGGAGGGCACGACCTATAGGCTAGATTAAAATTATTGATAGGTGAATGGAACCACCAAAAAAGAGAAAGGGCTACCATCGGGTCAATGTTGCTAAAGTGACTACGGAGCGTGATAGTATGTTATGATCCTAGTGTCCCACATGGATTAGGTATAAGTTTAACCAGGTGTTTATAAGCTCTTAGACACCTTCTTTTTGCAAGCCAATTTTTAAGGATGAATTCTACCCATGGGTTCCTAATAGTCAAGTTGGGTTTTTGAAGGTTAGATTATGGTAGATTTGGTGATTTGATGTTTTTTGGGTTGATGGGTTGTTTGATAGGTTTTGGATATGGTTTGGGGTGTTTAGGTTTGTCGACAATGGTGGGGTGATGGTGGCTAGACAAATGGTGATGACTGAGAAAGAGAGGGGTAGTTAATGTTGGTGGTCTCACACACAATAACAAAGATCTTTTTTAAAATAAAATAATAATAATAATAATAATAATTTTTTTTTTTTTTTTAAGGTTTGGATTGACTAGTGATACTCAATAGCTCTAAATGGACAAAACTTTGCTTTGATCCAATTGTGTTTGCACCAAATACTAAAAATGTTTTACGATGCACCAAATACTAAAAAAATGTTCCTAAAGAATACAACCAAACATCGGAAAAGCAAATATTTAATTTCCTTGCAAATGTTTTCAAATGAGAACTCTTTACAAAAGAAAACGTTTTACAACAAAACAAATGGAGTATAAGAATATAACCATAAAAAGACATAAAATCCATTTTACCATTGGGCTCCACAATAATATGGCCCTTTCTCTTGCAAGCCAATGCAATGCAAAATCTTATACATTTAACGCATGGATCCCACATTCAATGAGCACATTGCGTCTCATCATATCCATACTCTTTACTATAAAATAGATCCATTTTAAATGGAGAGAATCTAATACCTTGGGACTTGTAGAAGGGATTATGCTAGTCTTGTGTTGGATTGGTATCCTTCCAGTATCTAGGTGCAGAAGCAGCTGACCATATCCAGATTGAGTGGGTGCATGCATGATACCCACCGTAGTCTTCTTGATGATACCTTGTTCATGTTGATTAGAGCTCACAGGTCCTGGCTAATTGTAAATATTGTAACCATAGTTATTTGTGCCGAAGCTGCAGGACCACTTAAGGGTTTGCTATTCCTGTGAAGGTGACTGTTGATTTTAATAATCGTTTATCCTGAGAAGTCTATTGAGATGGTGGGACAGTTGAATCAGTTGACTAGTCCCAAATGGAGAGATATCCACTAGATGCAGGTTGAGAAGTATTGACTGGATAAGAAGGCTGAGACATTTTATACTGTTATTTCTTTTTGAGGCTGTGACTGATCACAGGCACAGTTTGCTCTGCTACCACATTGTGAGTTTTAACCTATTATTTCCTTTTGTTACTCTGAAAAGCCTATGAATGTTAATCATTTATGTCTTTTTCTTACTCTTTTAGAGAGAGAGAGAGAGAGAGAGAGAGAGAGAGAGAGAGAGAGAGAGAAAAGTAAAAGTAAAAGGAAGGAACAAAAAACGTATGAAGGGCCATGAAGGTTGCATGTATAAATCCGCATATCTTGCTTTTGAACGTCAACTTGAAGCTGACTTATCATAGAGATATCCCCAACAATGCCAGTGCTTTGATTAAATGGATTTTCTTTTTTCTTTGAAAATGTCTGATGTGGGTGTTGGTGGGGAAGATAGATGCTTTAATCACTCTAATTTAACAGTGTCAGCAACAAGGTAAAACCTAATCCATTCTTATGGCTCTTTAAAGTAGTAATTTTTTTTTTTTTTTTTTTTTTGGTCAACAAGGATCATTATGTGCTATTTATTTATTTATTGCTGAATCATTATGTGCTATTTAAGTCGCTTTAAATTCTCAAAGGTTAGTGAATTAATGCAACAAATTAAACTTCGAAAGTTTTACATCCAATAATATTCACACATCACTTGTAAAGTGTGGATTTTCTTGAAAAATGTAAATACATGGTTTCGAAAATTTTGGTATTGTTTGTACCGTGTAGTGTGGAACAATATTGTCAAAACAATAGTGTGAAACAATAATTTCCCAAGTAGTAATGGATGATTTTTGACTTATTAATTTCGTTGAAATTATACTATGCTAATTAGAAAATTATAAGATTTTCGCTCAATTTAATAAATCCCAACATAAATATAATTTGTGACAGAGCCATTGAGAGAAAAGGGGGCCATGTAGTTATATTCTAAAATATATGTGTGTGTATATATTTATGTATATGTATGTATGTATGTATGTATGGATGGATGGATGTATGTATGTGTGTGTGTTAGGGGGCCCCTTCAAAATTGTTCAATGTGTGTATGAAGATAAGTTTTAGTATTTGAAATTCATGATCTCTTAAATTATATCATTAAAATTTTTTTTTTATTATTTTATAATGGTTTATAACCCATAACCTTGTTCCAAAACTTAACTTTCCAATCAAATAAAATATTAAAATAAAATAAGACTAACTAAAATATTAAAATACAATAAAATAAAATAAGACTTTAATAACCTAGTTCTCTCATGACTCAATCAAAAAGTCATATAAAAATTCACATTTTGCTTTAATGTTGTGGCTAGGAGTTTAGAATGAGATAGGTAGACTTCGATTTTGCTCAAAGATAGGTAAGCATAAAATTTTTCTTAATTTTAACACATTTATTAAGATTGATTGACACTTTTTGTTATACATCTATTATTTACAAAATATTTTATTTGCATCTTGAAAATGTTTTTAAAAAAAATTCATTCTTATTTTTATTATATATTTTGCTAAGGAAATTTTTTTCAACCAAAAGATGTTGATTAAGAGTTTTGAACACAGGATCTCATAAATCTTATGAGGTCTTAAGAACCACTAGACCAACTCTTTATGATTTTATATGCTACTATATATAATATATAGTATGTAAATGATTTAATCGTCACATTTTAAATTGTCCCCTTCAAATATAAATTTCTAGTTTGGCCATTGAATTTAATTAACGAAACTCACTATTATATAAGATCAAATAGTACCCATTTATTATATTCTCGTGCAATTTATTTACTTCTTATCTATTTAAACTTTTAGAATTTTCTCAAAAAAAAAAAACTTTTAGAATAATAGATAAAATAATATGATAAGAAACCTCCCAAAAAGTCTTTTTTTTTTGGACAACTAAGATGCCAACAAATCCAACGAACTTTGTTATAAGGAGTGATTATGCCATTGGACCACAAAATAGTAACATTGCTCATTCATTACCTCTACAAGAATGTGGGGGTCTTAAATATATGTCATTTTCTTATAAGAAACCCAATAAACACGCAAGCGAAGTCTCCTTCGGCTTTTTAAAGAAACCTAGCAAAACCCTAACGGTGGCTCCTACAAATAAAACAACTAGTGCCATTAAAGCGTACCCACTTATGGCTTGCCCTTTTTCAGTGCACATATTATGGCCACCGGCCTACCATACCACCCACCTTGTCTTTAAGCCAATGTATCTAGGGACATAACTTTGATCATAATAACCTTCCAATTTTGAAATTTCCCCAACTTTTTTTTTTTCTTTGCCAAATATACGTCTAATGTGTCGTATGCACGTACTAATCAAAAGGAATGGTTGTAGCGGGCCATACCACATTTATTATTGAGTTCCTCAAATGTTTTTAACATGCTAAATACTATCTACTATCAATAATGAAGAAATGCACTTTTTGAGTATAGTTACCAGTTAGCATAACTGGTAAAGTCTCTAATGATTAGATAAAAAATCTGGAGTTTAATCCCTACTTACATCAAAAACTGATTGGTATCTTGATTTGATGATAAATAAATATTATCATGAACAAATACCATAAGTTAAAACTCTCTAAAAAAAAATTCTTCATTTATTGACTGGTTACTAAAAACTAGAAGGAACACTATATATACCAAAAATGTTTGTGAAACTGATTCCAAAAAAAAAAAAAAAAAATGTAATCTTCATTTATTGACTGGTTACTAGAAACTAGAAAGAACACTATATATACCAAAAATGTGTGTGAAACTGATTCAATAAAGAATATAAAACCCAAATTGACCCAAATGAAATGAGTGACAGATAAAGATGTAAGTTTTGGGTATATATCGTATACTGTAAAATGAATTTTTATAGAAAACTCAAAATGAGGAGCGGCTCAACCTTTAGGCTATTTAGTCCATGGCCTAAGGCCCCCAAATTCAAAAAGACTCATATAAAATACACTCTTTTATATTTATTTGTCTTATAATGTAGCAAAAAATTAAAACCCCTCACCTAGCCAAAAAAAAAAAATTTAAGGTCCGCTTTATTGGCCAATAAAATGCATTGTCTATCTATCTTACCATGTAAAATATTTATTAATAAAATTACTTAAATTTTTTTTTTGAATGATGCACATTTTATTATATACCCTTTACTTTATTTGTAGCAGTTTAAGAGTGTAATATTTTTCAATATCTCAAACACATTGAAGGTGCATAGACTCTTCCTTTCTCTCTCTATCAAAAATAAAATAAAAAATAATAGTTTTTTAGAAAAATTCATTACTTAAATTTTGTTTAATATTTGAAATCTAACATTTCCAAGAGAGACTGACTATCCCAAACATGATATTTGTTTTGATATTGAAAGTTTAGATTTCTTTTATGTCCTTAAAGGTGTAACACCCAAGATTTGATTAGATATTGATTGAGTGTGTATTGCGTAGGTGTGTTCTAAGTCCCACATCGAGGATATTGATCTAGGATTTATTAACAATTATAAAGAGCCTCACTTGTGACTATACTTATCCTTTTATGGTATAACATAGATGTGACTAGTGTTTTTCTTTGGGTTGTTACAAATAGTATCAAAAATGACCCAGTCTCGTGTGGGCTTAGGGACACTGCCCTTACAAAGTAGGCTTTGATGGGAATGTTAAAGATTTAAGTGGGGGAGATTAATTGTGATGCTAGAATTGATTAGCTATTGTTTGAGTGTGTGTTGTGTGGGTGTGGGATGAGTCCCACGTTGGGCAAATATTGGATTGATCTAAGCTTTTATTAACAACTATAAGAAATCTCAACTATGACTAGATTAGTCCTTTTGGGGTGTAGACATGGTTAGTGTTTTTTCTTAAGTCGTAACAAAAGGTTTTTAAAGAAGTTTTACAAATAAATGAAAATACTCCAATTAGTGTACTAAATTCTATAAAATAAAAAAAAAAATTATAAGAAAATGACTCACTTAAAGTTGTCGCCTTAGGCCTCAAAATGCAATGAACCAGCCCTTAGTGCATCAATTGGAAAATATTTTATGATTTTAATGAATCAATTTCTTTGTAATTGATACCCTTGTTGCAAGCTAGACAATTTTCTTCTTATAATATCTGATTTAAAAGAAATAAAAGATTACAATGCAGTTTTCTCCATCTTTATCCATTCTATATTGTTGAAGATTTTAGAACATGTTTATTTTGAGTCTTCAAATAATTTAGTTGAAAATATTATCACTTAAGACACTGTCATTAAAATATAAATAAGAAAATAAAAAGAAGTTGAATGAGTGAAAGCAAAAGGAAGAAAAGAATTGATGGTGGTTTGACCTAATGATGTATATCCATAGCAAAAAGCCTTTAGCAGCTATATCTTCTTAGATTGTTGTTTTACAATGAACCCTAAGTAAGATATATATAAGAACAAAAATTGACTTAGGAAAAACTCTTGGATATCAATATGTGTTAAATATGATATATATGCATGATATACTAATATTCCCCTCAAACTCAAAGGTAAATACTTAATGACGCCTTGAATTTGAACTATAAATAGTAAAGATGCCTGAAAAATAGCCATTAATGACCAAATTAGAAGTAGAACGGGTCAAAATCAACGTGGAATGAATCGTTCTAAATGCTGGCAATGAAAACAAACAACAACGACTGATAATGTCAAAAAATAGATACAACGCCTAAGAAGCTGCACCAATGATCAAAGAATGGTTGCTATGGCCAAAGGACAGCTACATTGATGACTTCAAGAATATTGACAAAAGACAACATCGTGAAGAAGTGTGACTTTGGAGCTTGAAATAGGAAAACAAACCCTAGAATTAGAAATTTATGTTAAAAAAAAAAAAAAAAAGTAGGGAGAAAAAGTGCCTTAGAGATAAACAATTTATGGAAAATGATGACCAACATTAGTTAGTAGTTGATTTGAGCGATAGTTGGTGGTAAGCTGCTTGAAATCTAGTATGGGTAACAGAAAAGTGGCTTTAATATTGCCATGTTAAAATATAAATAAGAAAATAAAAATATATACATATATTAGAGAAAAAGATAAAACATTAAAAAAATTAGCGTAATTCAACCTAACGACTTACATCAATAATAAAAAGTCTTTAATTGCTACATCATTTCAAATTGTTGTTTTTACAATAAATCGTATATAGTTAATTTTGTTGTCCATAATGTTATAAAATCAACCCATTTTTTGCAAGCATGAGACTCTGAGAGAAATATTATCATCCATCTTATCCTAGATTTTTGCCCCAAGTCTTAGAAGGAGATGAGCTTAATTCCCTACGGCCATTTCTATATGTTTCTTCCTTTTCTTTTTTTTAATGAATATTTCTATTAAGTTAAAAAATGAAATTCTATTAAGAAGAATTAGAAGAAGGGCATATAAGGAACCACACATAATTAGAAATAGAAATACTTGGGCAAAAAACAAGTGGACCCCGAAAGACAACCCCACGTGGCACCAAAGTGACAGCTTCGTGAGACTTTGGGGTTAGGGGGAGGGGAGTTGGGTTTAGACTTTTTTTGCATCAATCAGGGAGGACCCCACAGCCAAGCACCACTGTACATATGTCCTTGATACCACAATTTCCATCTGATGGGTCCCGCCGCTAGCTCACCTTTTTTAATTTTTTCTTTCCTCAACACGCGTCGGCTTGTGATGTGAGCATGTTTTGGGGACCCCACCACAGGTAGAGAGATTCTTTCAATCGTGGGGCCCTCAATCAGTGAATGATTTTTGGCGTGTGAATTGAATCCACAAAGGAATGGGGCCCACGATTGTGTTTGTGTTTATAGGTCAATGGTTTCGCCAATGAGATTGGTGATGTGGGGTTCGCTTTGCAATACAATAATGGGTCTCTGTTTTGGATATATTCTCGTGCATGTCGCTGTCTCCACCTTAAAAAGGAAAGATACACTAACACCGAGAGCACAATAGAGGCAACCAAGCCAATTAAGAGCCTTCAATCCCCTCCTAATGGCCCATCTTTTCTAGAAAAGGCCGTTAGCCCATTTATAATATGAGTTTTATGGACAAAATAATAATAATGATAATAATTTAGGTTTTTTTTTTTTAATCTATTACTAATAATCTACAACGTCAATAATTATAAAATTTTTTATCATTTTTTTTTTGTTTGTTTATATCTATAGACTTTTTCATATAATATTTCTATTTGGGCAAAAGAAAATTAAGTATTTTCTATCTTGAGTTTCCCAATAAAATTCAATTTTGAGCTTATGTTGACCAATGATTAATAAACCACATAATAAATAAGTCATTATTCTCAAAATGATAAAGTTATTACTCATGGAAAAAAAAATTAACTTTATTTATACTGCATTGATTAATACAAGTATACAATTAAATATTGGGAAATGCTAATGAGTGCCCTTAAGGTATTGGCTAATAATCTATTTTAGGAAAATTTTGATACTACTTTTATGAGAAATGAAAAAAACTACTCCCTCCATCCCTTTTTTTTTTTTTTTTTTTTTTTTGTCCTGTTTGAAAAGTCAAACTTTTTAAGGGAACATTATTTATTATCTTGTATATCTTTTAAAAATGTATAAGTTTCCAAAACTACCCTTAAAAAAATTTATCAAAAAATTGAATTAGTAAATTAATAGGGGTATAATAGGAACATTAGTAAATTAATGAATTTTATTTTTAAAAACAGGACAATATTTTGAGACATCTCAAAATAGAATAGAGGACAAAAAAAAGGGACAGAGGTAGTATCAAAATATTAATTACTTTTTTTTATTTTCCATAAAAACTTTGTTTAAATGAATTATTAACCAGTGCCACTCGTTAGTATTTCCCTTAAATATTACCAAAGAATTTAATGTAAATTACCAAATGAATTGTTCACAAGCCTAAGTTTTTCCATTTTATTTTGCATCAAATAACTCGCGATTCATAACAAGTGCCTAAACAAATTGAATTAAAAAAAAAAAAAAAAAAGTGCCTTAGCTAATAATAACATAATCATTAGTGGATTCACATCAAGTTCTTCAAACTTTTAGCTAAATTTTCATTAAAATATATTTTTTACCTATCTTTTTTTTTCCACGTGTACCTATATTAGACTTTCTATTTTTATCTCTATCCTATTTAAACATTATTTTTACTATTTCTTTATTCTGTTTTATTCATAACCACCTACAGTCCTACTACAAGTCACCCACAATAAAGTTCGGCCACTCGTGCCGACTCCACCGCTTAAAGCCAAGAATTAACCATCCACGATCAAGAATCGGCCACCCATGCCTAAGATTGACCACCAACACAGAGGAAAAGAAAATTAAGGAACAAAATTATTAAAATTTTTATTTCCTAGTCACCAAAAAAAAGGGACTAAAAAATGAAAGACAAAACCAAATTTTAGATATTTATGGAATTTTCTTGCCGTGAGCTCGAGCGCATTCTAGTGCTTGTTTGGGATAATTTATCTTCATTCGTATATTTGGCTTAAAAAATAAGATGGATAAAAACATAATTACACCTGAAAGAGGGAGTAGTATATAACCAACTAAGCTAAATAGATTCTTCTCAAAAAAAAAAAATAAAATAAAACTAAGCTATGAGAAGCAATTCCGTTGAACTCCCAACGCATTTCTTTAATTGCTTGCCAATAGTGGGACTTTGAATGACTTTTCCACATATAAACTAGGTTTTCAAACCCGGACCGTTCATTGAACCGTAAAAAAGAGAGGTTCAAGGTTTTTGAGGTTGAACCGAGGTCGAACCGGGGTCGAACCGTGATGACGTCATAATTAATTTAATAATTAATTAAAGCCTAAATATAGGTATTAAATTTATAAAACTAGCAAAATTGACTAATATATCTATATACGTGAGGGAAATTTAATGATTTTCAAGCATATATTTAATTATTAAATAAGAAAGTTAATAAAATAAAATAATAACCATGAAAACATTAAAATTTATGATTAATTTTTGAAGTAAAGTTGAATATCTTTGAAGGATTTTAATTATAATTTTTTTTATTCCTTGTAAGAGATGGATAATTTAATTAAGTAGAATAAAATTGTGTTAAGTTGTTTTTATAAAAAAAAAAAAAAAAAAATTGTTAAAGGGTTGGACCACACGGTTCTTGACCGGTTCGTACGGTCCAACCCCGGTTTTAGGGGTTCACGGAATTGCCACATATGCCCGGTTCTTTATGCTTAAAAAACCGATTTTCATCACGGTTCACGGTTTTCACGGTCCGACCTCCCAGTCCGGTCCGGTTCTGAGAACTATGCATATAAAATTAGATTTACGTACACAAGCTCACAACTACTATCGATAGGGTAGTGGAAGTAGGGTCACTTTTTCTTTGATGTTGGTACACCATTCCTTCTTTTTCATGTAAAACACTTTCGTCACTGATTTATTTGTCCCCAAAATCAGTGAACTTTTGGTGAAGTTATTGTTGGTTCGTAACCTAAATTTGTGAAAATGAGAATTAGAAACGAGGCCAATATGATCCTCTTACCTCAGGAAAGAATGGTGGTGATTAAAACACTCGAAGATATGATTATGATCATATAAAGTACCACACCCAAAAAAATTACACAAATTAAGTTGCCATAACATTCTCCCAACAAAACTACACTATGCCTGCGTTTGGATTGCACTTAAAGTTGCGGCACGTTTTATGATTCACGTTTTCTGCTTTTTTTTTTTTTTTTTTTTTTTCTTTCTGCCGGCTTTTTTGACTTTGGAGACAAAATGCACTGTGCATGTACTGTGCATGCACTGTTCACGTACTGTTCACGTATGTTCATGCACTGTTCACGTAATATTTAATATTAAAAGTGGGTCCCACAATACTATTTACACATTTAAAAATTATTTTGCTATAATGTTTTCAGCAACAATCAGTTTTTAGCAACTTTCAGCAACAATAAGTGCTATCCAAACGGACCCTATGTGTATAGTTATATTCTACATCCAGGTTCATCAAAGTTCAAACTCCAATTTTATTGTCTATGTCCCTTCCAGAATCTTACATTGTCCATGGTTTCACAAAAAAATAAGGGTATGAAAGAGGGTGGAAGGGAAAAAGTGGATTAGGATCTAGTGTAATACATAAGGTATTACATCGGTGTAATTCACCCTACTATGTCTCAGTTTTTTTTTTTACTTTTTACATTTTTAAGTTTTACTTTTTACTTCAATTTTTTTTAATTTTTTTAATTAATGGTTGAGATTAAAAATTACTTTTTGCAACTATCAATTCACCCTTTCATAAAAATTGCATCAGGTACAATACTCAAGTATTACACCTGATCTCAATCCAGAAAAAGTAAGATGCACGGCTTCCCAACTCATTTCTTTAATTGCTTGTCACACAAAAATTTGGATAATGATGCAAAAGGGATCAGCTTTCAATGATTGGTATGCAATGTAAAGACCGCAAATAGCCTTGAACCTACTCTAATGTACCTCTTCTTTCTGTCGCTTCATATTATGCTACTGAGATTAACTAGTTCGGGAATTGTGGAAGGGAAATTAATTGTTGAGAGTCTTTAGACCTAGGAATCAAGTCACCAACTTTGAGAAGAAGAGATAAACTGTTGAGGCCAATAGGTCCAATTACATAATTCTCTTACCTCCAACCCTACTTCTAAAAGAAACTAAAAAGAAAACCTTACTTCTCTTCCCCACCCCCCCCCCCCCTTTTTTAATCTGATATTTGGGGCAGGGGAATTTGAATATTTGATCTTTGTCGGAAACACCTAGAAGTATTAGTCGAGTACTTGAATTACAAAACCCTTGGCACTTCTTTTCTATTAATTCTACCATCAATCGAATTCTAAATTTTCAAAAAAAAATTATAATGACTCATCAATAACAAAATTACTGACTTTCTCATTATGAATATATTAAAGACTAATGTTGAACATAGTGTGTTATACTTTATAGGTGTCTTAGATTGATGGTAGGACATAGTGATTATAGAGTAGAGTATATGAATATATAAAAAAGAAAATCTTAAAAGTACTATCAATTATACTATAAAAGATTTATAAATTGACACGACAATTTAAGTGATGCAATTTAACTCGATTATATATTTAAATTACTAAAATATTTTTATTATATATATTCTTTACACAAAGAACTAGAGTTTCTATGATAAAAGTAAACATATCTTATTTTCTCTCCAAAAATGTGGTTTTGTTTGTTTAAATTTTATTATATAGTATTTAAGATCTTCTTTTCTATATATATATAACCTGAAGATTTTCAAAACGTGCTAGTGTGATGTGTGAAATATTAGAAAAGATGAATAGGATATTAGAACAACTGAGGCACTCTCTCTAACTAGGTTTTTGGAGAATGGGAGCTTGAATCGTAAGAGGTAAAAAATAAGGGGTTTATTGGGGCCTTTTTTATTTAAAGTGGACTGGACTCTTTTTCTTTAAAAGAAGAAAAAATTATTGACTTAGAAGACAAGGTTTTTTCTTATTAGTGGCCTTAGGCCTACACCTTAAGCCTCCCCTTTCTCTAACATATAAATTAAGGGGCCAATGACTAGTGAAGTGTCTTGCTAAGGAAACTCTTTAAGTTGACGGATTTATTTATGGTTCAAAAAACTTGCAAGACCTTAGAGCATCTACAACAGTCGAGCTAAAAATTTAGCTATTTGGCACCACAAAAAGTTAGTTTATTTATTTTACATACATACATGCTGTAAAAATGAATTTATTTTAGCTTTTAACACAATAAAATAATATAAACATAACAATAAAATAAGATATCTACTATAATAAAATAATATATCTCTTACACACAACCATCACAACCACACACACAACCGAACAGGGAATAAATTTTTTTTTTTTTTAAGCTCTATAGATATGCACTGTAGCAATGAAGCTAAAAAAAATAGTTTTAACTCCATTGGTATATAATTATTTTTATATTTTGGTGGAGCTAAAATAGCTATATAGATGTTTAGCTCCACTACTATAACTATAAGTGCTCTTAGTTGTGCGTACGTAGCCATCAGGTTGCATACGCATCTTCACGAACTAGCACAAGTAGGTTTGGCTGGCAGAGTTATGTAATGGAAGTTTTTGATGAAAATTCATGCAGTTCTAATCCTATATCGCTAGGGAATAGCCTTGCACCCCCTTTTGACACTTTAAATGGTCTTCTAGGCTCTCTTCCCAAAACACATATATCACTAAGAAAATATTCTTCCAGGCTCTCTTTAAATTAAAGAATTTTTACATTTGCAATTCATATGTCTCTATTTGATTGACTTTATTTATTATATTGGCTTCAAATTAAACGTCTCATTAGAATTTGCAACAACTTATTTTCTATTATGGTTTCTTGTCCCTAAACACAAGTTTTTGAATAATAACTACAACATATAAATATGGTTATATAGGTTTCTCTCATACGACGAATAGAAAGGTGAATGGAAATCCAAATACACTTATATGACACATTTATCTTGTTTTTCGAACCACTATATTCCTCTACAACCTTAAACTTGATTTTGATTTTCGTGCAATTTATTTTACTTGTGGATTATGCGCTCTTACGAATACTTTTTACCTTGACCAAAAAATTAAAATTAAAAAAAAAAAAAAAAAAAACTTTCATGATAACGTATGACCCATTGACCCTAACCAAAAGGCAATACTTAAACTAGAGGCCAATAATTAACTAAAAAATTACCATAAATCTAAATGTCACAATTCTACGAAAACAATTAATTTTAAAAAATATTTAAACAAAAATGCATTATTTAAACGAGAAGCCAATTAACTTTAAAATGATCATATATTTAAAAGTTGTAATTCATAAAAAAAAAAAAACTAAAAAATAAAAAAAATTATTTGAATGGAAAATAAAAAAAAGAATCAATATATAGATTGCATTCTTTATTTCTAACTTGTTTATTTATTGAACTATATATAAGGCATAAGGGTTTAAGTCTGAATTATTATTTTAATTATTAGTCCAGTTTTGTTTTGTTCCTCTTTTAAAAAATTAGTGGAAGAAGAATGATGGCTAAGAAATTTATCATGGTGATGATGGTTTTGGTTTTCCTTATTATTGTTAAAGTTCAATCTAAAGTTTTGGCTTTTACCACTTTTCATCACTTCCAATCCTACTCCCTCGTCCTTTCAAACTTGATACTGTGGAAAGACCATTTTTGAAATGCATTGAAGAAGAGTTTGAAAAAATAAGGAAAGGATTGAAAGAAACACTCTAGAAAGTACAATAAAAATCATTGCGATTTTTGGACAGTGTGTCTGATGCGCCTCTACATGACCTAATATCTTTCCAAGCTATGGAGGAAATAAGAGAATGTCTCTCGAAAGAAAATATTATTATGTATGGTGTACGAGATTGTTATCTTCAATGGTATGAAAGTAATATAAAAAAATAACTGATTTATTGGTCATGTATGGAATTCACGAGCAAGCTCTGATTTTTTATGTGGTAAGTAATTTTATAAAGACTTTCTCGTACTCTTCTGTATACAAGAATATACACATGCATAAAAATTTTAATTTCAAGCAACCAATAGCTTTTTATGGAAACAAGTCTGTAGGTTAGACCCATTTTAAATATTAGCCTAAGATTTTCCTTTAGACACACATGGACTAAGGTGTGAGAAAAGAATTCTAAATAGAGAATAATCTTTTACAAGAGATTATGTTGGAGAAGACTCATATGAGATAGCATACTTAATTTTCATTTTGTTTAGTAGATGAGGAATGATATGAAAGTCCCATATTACAATTACGATAGGAAAGCTATATTCATAGTAGCTAAAATATGTCGTCCTAGCATGACATTTATATATTTTTCTTTTTAATATATCATAATTTATTAATTTAATGGTTAGTAGAAAATTTCTCAATAACCACAACTACAAATTACTAATCTTCATCAATATGCATGCATAGACATATCACAAACATAAAAAAACTTTTATGTTTTGTTGCCTTCTTTTCAAGCATCATACATCAATTATAACTTACCATCTACTTGTCATAGTAGAGACATGTTTTTCTATATTTTCTATATCCATTCCATTTATTGAGTTATATGTCAAATTATAATTGTACCATGGTTTCAGATACATTTGGAGGAATCTCAAGGTTGATCCAAGACATAGACTTACTAAATTAAAATTTTCAAGTGTTTCTCATTACCAATTGTGCTGTTTTGAGTTTTGTAATAATATTATCTTATATATAAATCTTAAAATCTATGTCAATTGGGCCATTTTGAACCCAAAGCCAATGTGTCATGAAAGTTGAATTTTATATATTAATTTGTCTTGTGTTCGATTATTCTATATGTTCTTTGGCCTGTGATGTTGGATACAGTTAAGAAATAAATAGTTCTTCTATTTCAAACCAATAATGTATGGATGAATATAACCACAAACTAAAAGAAATTTTCTTCATTAGGCATGAAAATTATATACTCATTTTTCAATTGTGTAACCAAGAGCGATTAACTTGGTATGAAATAGTATAACCAAGAGCGATTAACTTGATATAGTTTATACTCCTTTTTTCTCTTGAGAAATTTTCTTCGTTAGGCATGAAAATCGAGTAAAATACAATTGGAGCCAAAGCATAAACTAGATGCATCAATTGGGTATTTTGCACCAACCCAATTAAAATTTGGAAAACTAGGAGAAACCTAATGGTTTAATACTAAAAAACAATGTTTAAGAAGTTTGTCCAGAAAATTTGACAGCATAAACAATGAAAATGTGTGCTACATGTGCAGATGTTTCAATTTCCTTTAAGATGAATGACCATGTTTTGAAATTGAATGTCAATTGGAAAAAATGTCACAAACATATGAAAACAACATAATTATAGCTCATTTTTAGTCAAACGATGTCAGATATATGTGAGTAAGGTATCATTGCAATATTTACTAGAAAGTTTCACTTCACCTTAGCTCCCAGTGAATTTCATCACCCCACTTTGTCATATGTTTTCTCCCTATCTAGTTTCAGCACATTAAATCCCTTTTTTCCTTTAGGTTTCTTCATTAAGTATGCTAGTTCCAATGCTATTAGAGTATTGCCTAAAATTACCTTACTAGCAGAAAGGCCCCTTATGATGGGGAGATGATCTATGGGAAGAGTTGCTTAAAACATAGAGGTTTATACTTTTTTAATTTTATAGAAAACGTTTTACAAACATATGGGCTTGAATTGGTTTAGCAGCCCTGGTTGCTTTAGGGGTCAGAGCCAAGAAAGTGTGATCGATTTGAGCTCCTTGAGATAACATTGGCAATTAGATTCTCCAACTCCCTCAGTTTTTTTTTTTTTTTTTTGAGCTAAATCAACTCCGTCAGTTGATTTTGAAGAACTAAAAATATTTATGAAAATGTTCGCAAAACTCTTTGCAATCATTCTCCCCTCCCCCTTCCCCAAAAAAAGAAACTTATTTGTATCTGATCTCAAGTAATTGACAGAGTTTATTCTCCTTACTAAGATGGGGAAAACATCATATTTATAGAATGATTTATAAACTAGTAACAATTGTAAATAAATTTGGTTAAATATAATTTCAATAACCTATTTAATTAATTGACATCTTAACGCCAAACAGAAATGCAATAGATTCAATCTTGTTCTAGCTTTAAAAAGTCTTGATGAATCAAAAGAAAATAAGCTTGGAATCCACCAAAAATCTGACAAAACCTCATAGAAGTATTTTAGTTACAAAATTGATTGTAGCCTAAGATTAAAATCTTACTCAATAAAATAAATATTACTATATATTTTGAAAATTTAACCGTTGAATTGCATGTTTTTTATACTCTTAATATACAGTTCAAATTTTGTGTCAATCATATATTATTTACTATATAATCTATAAACTTATATTTTATGCATAATTTTAAACTTCAAAAACTTGCAAAAAGAACAATTTATTGATGACATAACTATTGATATTTAATTTTCTATAAATTTTGCAAGTATGAAGAATATAAGAAGAATATGTCATCCAATAGTGGATTTGTCAAAATTCACCTCTAATGAAAAGATATTTAGTAAGGTTGTAACCTAAAACTATAACTAATTTTGTACATAAATTTTGTCCTTATTTCAATCTACTGAAAACCAAGCTACAAAAATACATAGTTATAAGAGGCCTATAGGGTTATGATTAGGCTTCCTTAAAATTAAAAATTACACAAACACCCTTAAATTTCTTATGACATCATAGAAGACTAAATTATCCCCAAATAAAATAGCAAAAATAAAAATCTCGTGTTTGTAGATCGTTTTGGCGATTGTGCAGCAAAGAAATTTTTCAGCCCAATTGTCGGGTTTTCCTCTTTGATAACACATCTAGTATTATCCATGTTATATTGTGCTCATTTTGTGTGGTTATGTTAATATTATGTGCTTTAATCTATGCTTAAGCTAATTAATTAATCACTTATACAATTGGACTTGATCGTCAGGCCGATAGACTTGTCGAGTCTCCGCCAAGCTTTGGGTTTCAAACTTTCAATCCAACTGTAAAGCAGCTTATTTTAAAGTAGCTAAAAGTCTAAGACTGATTTGGACTTAATGGAAGAAATTACCATTCTTTGGAATCCAGTGTCTCATGGGCCTTTGGAACACGGAACCATTACCCTACAAGCCCGAAATAATATTTCTAGTCATGGCCCAAATAATATTCTCTTGACCCGTTAGCATAAGTTACTTTCAGGTATACTTGTTACAACATTTTGGTGCTGTTACACTTAACAATCAAAAGCTTTTTGTTGGATCAAAATTTTACCAAACCCCTTGTTTGGATTATATGATTTTTATTTCTTTATTATGCTCACCAAACATTAGAAAAATTAAAGCAAGAAAACTATCTAATTTAAATAATGTTCAAGAGAATAGTTTGCTTACATTTAAAAAAAAAAAAAAAAAAAAAACCAATTAAAGATGTGAGTTTAGAATCGAATGGTAAAACTTTGTCAATAGATGTTAAAATTTGGCTTATATTATTAATTTTTTGAAAAAAAATTGATATGATGATCAGCTAGAGAAAATATTGATCGAATTAGATATTAGGGAGTGACATTAGTATATTAAATAGCAAAGAAAATTGTGGTAAATATAACTTACAAAGAGGACGAAGTACATAGGGTAGTGTCCATCAAAATTTGAAGAAGGCTATCCGGGCCTTGAGTGGTATAAAAGATGAGGGATTGGTACACTAGTGAACACCCCCCAGTTGCTATTGAGAGGTGTAAACACTTTCCAGTTACTGTTATACAACCCAAGATGTTATAAATCCACTTCATCTGGGTTTGTAAACTTAAAAAATTTTGCAATGTATGAGCAGTAAAGTTGCATATATGCAACCTTACTGTTCATAGGTTTGTAAAATATATATATATATATATATATATTTTAATCTTGTGGTTGTGTGTAAAGAAAAAAAGAAAGTGGGAGGAGAGTACTTTTTATTATTTTATTAGGTAGTTTATATTAGGCGGAAATACCATTTTCGTCCTTACATTTTTACGCGATTTCCACTTTGGTCCCTAACTTTTTTTTTTCATCGATTTTTAGTCTTTATTTTAGAAAATGCGTCTCGTTTTTGTCCCTACTGTCAGTGCCCTAACAGCAAAGTCCTAGGTGGCAGACGGAAGTTGACGTGGCACTGATGTAGCAATTAAAATATTATTAAAAAGTATTATTTGGCCTTTTTTTAATGCCACGTCAACATTTATTTTTATTTTTTAAAAGCCATGTCAGAAAATTTTAAAAAATAAAATAAATTAAAAAAACTTTAAATTTAATTTAATTAAAAATTTTAATTAAAAATTTTTTCTTAATGTTCTTAGTGTTCTTCATATTCTTCCCAAATCAAACCCAGCAACAACTCAAACCCATCACAAGATCACAAACCCAGCAGCCCAAGAACTCAAACCCAAATCACTAGGACATAAATGAAAACAAGAAGAAAAAATTAAATTAAATGCTAATAGGAAGAATGAAGAAACTAAGAATTCAAATCTCTAGCAAATCAAGAACTCCCAAATCAAATCTAGCAACCCAAGAACTCAAACCCAAATCTTCAGCAAATCAAACCCATAAACCCAGTAAACAAACCAATCTCCAACAAACCCATAAACCTATAATCAAACCCATATCCCAAAATCACCGCCGCCACCACCGACCAACAGATCCATTTTCAAAACCCCAGAAAATTCAAAGCCCAGGAGGAGAAGGAGAACAAGAACAAATCCAGAAAATTCATACCACTGTCACTACCAAACCTTCATACCTAAACCACTAAGATCCATATCTTTCAGTTTTGAGAGACCCATGCAAGACCTAAGATCCATACCCTTCAGTTCTGCCGAACCACAAACCCACCAGCTAAACCAACCTAACAACCACTGAAGCCAACCTAGCCACCATCGAATCCAACCGACCCACAGCGAGCCAAGACCACCCATGGCGAGCCACGACCACCCCACCCGGGGAGACCCACGACGAGCCACAACCACCTCACTCATGACGAGCCACGACTACCCATGAGCAAACACCAGACCATGGCGATCTGAATCCCACCCACCCAAAGCCTCCATTCTGATCTGTGCCATGCCGATCTAAGGCCCAAAAGCCAATATTGAAAGAGAGAAGCTCTCAAGGTAAGAGGAAGAGAGGAGAGAGCGTGGGAGAAAGAGAGAAACTCTGAAAGTGAGAGGAAAAGAGAGAGAGAGAGAGTGAGATTAAAATATAATTTTTTGGGTTTGTTATTGTTTTGTTTTGGTTTTGAATTTTTTGGGTTTTTGTATTTTCTTAGTTTTTATTTTTATTTCAATTTTTTCCTTTTTTTTCATTTAGTTAAAATTTAAAAATTAATTTTTTGTTTTTAAAAATGACGTGGCATTTATGGGCATTATTTTAATATTTTTAATTTATTCCGTTTGCCAGCTATGCAATTTCCGTCTCTGATATAACGTCAAAGACAAAAACGAGATGCGTTTTCCAAAATGAGGACTAAAATTGGTGAAAAAAAAAGTTATGGACCAAAGTGGGAATCCGTGAAAATGTAGGGACGAAAACGGTATTTCTGCCTTTATATTATTTTATTGGGTTGTATGTAAAAATAAAAAATGGGATATAAGATGAGTTGTAAAATATGTTAGTAAAATAGATAAAGTAATGTTTGAGTATTTGAGATACAAAATAGGTTTTTCTTTTGCATCCTCGAATGCTAACGCTATGAGAGAGAGAGAGAGAGAGAGAGAGAGAGAAGGGTCTTGGTCCTTTCGAATAAAAATCACATTCTTTTTTTTTTTTTTTGGTTGGGCTAAGACACTAGGGGGCCGTTTGGTAATGGTGTTCTAGTAATGTTGTTTGTATTTTTTAAAAATATATGTGGGTGAAAAAGTGTATGAAAATACGTGTAATGTTGTTTAAAAAATGAAAACATGTGTTTAAACACATGTACCAAACGGGTCCTAGATCATTGGACCTGCTAACACAATCTGGGCGTTTGGGCCATTTAGTTTTGCATTTTATATGAAGGACCTAAATGCATGAATATGGTCATAGCTTTTTTGCTTTTGGTGATGAATAGTGAATACGCAAAATGTTAACTTCAAGTTAGTAATGATATGAGTCATATGACAGTATATTTTTCATGCCAGGTCATTCACCAAAAGTGTAGGGTCAGTTTTTGTTGCCCAAGCCCAAAGGATATGGGTTAAAGGCCCAACGAACCCAGAACAATGAATTTGTAGAGAGTGGATCGAAGGTTTAGGCGCTGGCCGGCGCTCACGAAGCATGAACTCTTTTTTTTTTAATTGAAAAATACTTAGAACAATTTACAACTGGGGGATGCTCCTTGGCCCATGGCCGAGGAGGTTTTTTCTTCCCCACCCCCTCCCAAAAAACTCCTCATTTACATTTTGCTCACATTTCTTATATATCTCTCCCTCTCTCCCTTCCTTCTTCCTTCTGTCGATCATCTATTGGTCTTCTCCCTGACCGTCTATCCCATCAAAGGTCATATCCGTGCTCAAGTGGTTCACCCTATCAGATGTCGCCTTGTCAAGGGGTTACATCTCCATTAATGCGGCCAGAGGGGTTAGGTGAACGTATTCAATGCCGAGGTGACAGTTCGCCCAGAGCTTGCCCTTCTCCGTACTGAGGTCTCAGACGACCGAGGATAGGGTCATCCTCGGACCCATCATGCGTCCTCGGCGTGGGCCATTTGGGCCTGGGTTGAAGTGGGCAGAGGCTACCCGATTTTCTGGCCCCAACAATAGCCCCTCAAAATCTTGCTGCACGCATCCTCGGGCGGGGAGAAGGATTTTGACATCCTCGGCCTTACCCCCCCTCCCCCCGTCAGTACTGGGGTCTATTCACCTGCCCAAGGCACGTCGCTGACGTTTCGGAGCACGTAACGTGCCTATCATTAAATTCAGGCGGCTCTGTGCTCCCCACGTCTAATGAGACGTTACCCATCCAACGGTGGAGGTTCGTCTTGCATTTATGGGCGAGAAAACCCGCATGGTTCCTCGATTTGGGGTATAAATACCCGTACGAACCGCTTCTTCATGTTCCTCATTTGTAATCGAGAATATTCGTGCGCCCCTCCTAAGTTCAGCCACACTCTCACTAGCACCTCCAGCACAAAAGCCTGTCCGAGGAGCCCTTCCTCTTTCTAGAAGTCGCTATGTCTCTCTCTGACCTCTCTTTCTCTTTACCCTTTTTTCTACTTCGCCTGTTCTTTCTTAGTTCTTTTAGGCGTCAACTGGGATGGGTAGGTTTAAGAAATACGTCGATACCGCGGAGGCGATGGAGAAATTCATCACCAACCGCAGAATTCCCGGCAATGTAGGTCTGAGATATTGTGAGGACGGGGAGTGGCGCATACACAGGCAGGAGGGCGAGGTGGTAATTCCCATAGTCGCCTTCCTTGAAGGGGGGATGACGATTCCCATGGGGCCGGTGATGAGGGATTACCTCATGCATTTCCGGTTGGCCCCCACCTAGTGTGGGATAAACGTCTTTAGGATTCTGGGCTGTGTGGACGCCCTGAACGAGAAGATGGGGCTGAGGTTGACCCATTACGACATGAACTGGTGTTACAACCTTCAGCTTCTTAAGGGCAAGTCGTATTACCTAAAGACGAGAGACGACAGGGTGCGGCTCATTCAGTGCCTCCCCGAGTCCAACAAGGGGTTCAACGAGGATTTCCTCATCGTGTCAGGGGAGTGGCACAATGGCCTTCATTGCCCAACAACAGAGGGAATATCAGGTGGGGCAGTGGGAAACGGAAGGGGTTTCAAGTTCTCGTCTTTTTTCTTTCCCTTTTTTTTTTTACTAACACGGTGGTGCTTTCCGATTGCAGACCCGCACGCTTTTGAGCGTCACTTCCATCTGGTCAACCGGGAAGATTTGCAAAGGGTGCTGAGGGCGCTGGTGTATATAAACGAGGACGACAATCAAGTTAGGGCCGCCCACATAATTTTGGGGTATAAACCTACCCAGAAATCGTTCCCGGTTCCGAAGCACGTCATCCGAGCCAACGATCCTCGGCTTCAGAGGATTACTGTGACCGAGGACGGATTTTCGTTCCCCGAGGAGCCCTTCGACCAGGAAGCTGTCACACTAGCCGTCCCCTCCTCTTCCCAACCGTTCACCGAGGCCACCGAGGAAGCTCTAGAGGGGGAAGGGGACGCGTTTGACGTTTTCGCTCAGCTTGATCAGTCCGAGGACCCTTCCGGGGACTTGGGTGATCCCAATTTGACCGAAGCAGACCTCCTTGCTTCAGAAGCCCCTCCTCGACCGACAATGGGTTACAAGAGGAAGCTCACCACCAACTTGCTGGACCTGATTGAGGGCCAGCCGGGGAAGTCCCAATAGATACTTCCCACTCCACCTCCGAAGACCAGGTCAACTTCCGCTTGGCAGAAGCTTCCTCCTTCTCCTTCTCAGACGCGCTCGCCCTCTTGGTCCGAGCCTGCTGACCTCAAGAAGAAGAAGGATAAGGGTAAAGGGCCTGTAGAGGATAAGACGATGTCCTCGCAGGTGGAGGACATTACCCTGCGGCCGTCCAAGCAGCTTAAAATAGGCGACAAGGGCCAGGAGAGGCAGGTCGTCGACACCACCTCTTCCGGGGCCCAGGCCTGGCTCCCAGCCCCGATGCTCCGTGGGGATCCCTTGAGGGATAACGCCTCCCTCAGGGACTTCAATGAGGGCGAAGGTGCGCGCGTGGCCGATGCGCTGGAGAGGAGCCTGCTACTCCCCGCAGATATGGCTGAGCTTAACTCTTTGACAAGGGAGCAGGTCTTCCTCAGCCTCAAGCGATATGTGGGGATGGTAAGGTCTACAACCTCGACTCTTCTCCCACTCTTTTTCTTTTATTGGGCTTATAGCACATTGGTTATTCTGGCAGGCTGTCCAAGCTATCTTTATGTTGGAGGGGGTGGCAAACGACCAGAAGGAGGCCCTCAAACGGGAGTGTGATTGGCGCTTCCAGGCTACCCGGACTCTGAAGAATTCCGAGGCTGACCTCGCCAAGTCCCGAGAGGATTTGAAGGCGGTGACCAGGGAGCGGGACAGTGCCCTGTCTGGTCTTAAGGGTGCCCAGAACCAGGCCAATGAGCAGACGAGGCGCCTGGGCGAGGCAGAGGAGCAATTGCAGACCGCGAGGGGTCTGATGGTAGATCTGCAGGCTAAGGTGACAAAGGCCGAGGGGGCCCAGAGGGAGGCAGAATGGGCCAGAGACGAGGCTCGGCGGGCTAAGGACGAGGCTGACCATGGCAGGGAGATGGCCGAGAGCGCCAAGGAGAAGGCTGAGACCGCAGCCTACGCTGATGGGGTGGTTGCGGTAGAGGCCCTTTACAAAGCTCAGGTCCCGGGGGTGTGTAGGCAGTACTGTTCCCAGGTTTGGGCTGAGGCCCTCAAACAAACTAGGGTGGAGGCCACGTCCGACCTATGGAAGGCAAAGAGCGTGTATTACCCCCCTGCTATCCGCGAGGCCGCCCCTGATGGCGCTAAGGCTAGGGAAATTGTTGAAGAGGTGGGGGTTGCTGAACTGGGGGAGCGTTCGAGCGAGGAGGTCCCCCAATAGATAGTGGAGATCCCTTCCGATGATCCAACCCCTACCACCGAGGAAGCAGCTGTTCTCGCCGTACCCTTGCAGGTTGTCCCCTCAGGCCAGGGCTCGGAGGGGTCAGGGGTTGCCCCTGTCTAGCCTGAGCAAAAGGAGTAGACTCCCCGGCGTCTCGGCTCGTCCTACTTACACGTTTTCATTTTATTTTGTTGTGCTTCTCTTCTATGCACTGTGGCTCTTGCCATGCAGTTTTTACGAACTCATTGTTGTAATGCGAATTTAATTTCCCTTTATATTTATTTGAATTGCTTATTTGTGTACACGCTGCCTGCTTTTCCTTTTTTCCTTTGATCTGTACGATTTTAGCTTGAATTGTATGTCGGCTAATTGCGCTAGTAACGATGATAAGGAGAGAGAACGTATGCATGGGCAGCTCTTTTGCGTCTCAAGGGTTAGGTAGGGCTTGATCTTTTCCTAACTTGGGATATTTTGTAGTTAGTCTCCTTGTAGGCCTGAGTTCGAGGGCCATGCAATGCCCCTGCTTTGTTCAGCACCCAGGTCTAGTTGAGCGGTTAGTTTCCCCATAGGCTTGAGTCCGAGGACCATGCAATGCCTTGGTTCTGTCTAACGCTTTCATTTCTCTGTAAGTATCTAGTTTCCCCATAGGCTTGAGTCCGAGGACCATGCAATGCCTTGGTTCTGTCTAACGCTTCCCTTTCTCTGTAAGTATCTAGTTTCTCCATAGGTTTGAGTCCGAGGACCATGCAATACATTGGTTCTGTCTAGTACCCAGGTATAGCTGAGCGGTTAGTTTCCCCATAGGCCTGAGTCCGAGGACCATGCAGTGCCTTGGTTCTGTCTAACGCTTCTATTTCTCTGTAAGTATCTAGTTTCCCTATAGGTTTGAGTCCGAGGACCATGCAATACCTTGGTTCTATCTAGTACCTAGGTATAGCTGAGCGATTAGTTTCCCCATAGGCCTGAGTCCGAGGACCATGCAGTGCCTTGGTTCTGTCTAACGCTTCCATTTCTTTGTAAGTATCTAGTTTCCCATAGGTTTGAGTCCGAGGACCATGCAATACCTTGGTTCTGTCTAGTACCCAGGTATAGCTGAGCGGTTAGTTTCCCCATAAGCCTGAGTCCGAGGACCATGCAGTGCCTTGGTTCTGTCTAACGCTTCCATTTCTCTGTAAGTATCTAGTTTCCCCATAGGTTTGAGTCCAAGGACCATGCAATACCTTGGTTCTGTCTAGTACCTAGGTATAGCTGAGCGGTTAGTTTCCCCATAGGCCTGAGTCTGAGGACCATGCAGTGCCTTGGTTCTTTCTAACGCTTCCATTTCTCTATAAGTAGGGGTTTGTCTTCGGACCGCTTTATTGGAGACGATTCCTTCTTGGGTCGGACTATGATCTCACACATGGCGTTGACCTCGCCTCCAGCTCGAGTCCCCCATCTTTTTCATTTACGAGGTGTCCCTTGACCATTCGCGCTCCGCGCTTAACGTTTCGGTCCGCGAGACGCGCCTTCATTAATGTCCTCGTGAATCAGCACAAATCCAGCGGTCTACGGTCCCCTTGGAATTTGGTAGCTTCGTTATTAGCCCTGCTGGTAACTCTCTTTTCGAATTCTGTGTGGATTAATTCTCACCAACCTTCATCCTTTATATAAGGCTTTCCGGGGGGATGGTTTCTCCATACTCCATGAACTTCTCAACACAAACAGAAAACACGCTTCTTTCAGCTCCCCAAGCCCCTTTAATAACCCCGCCGGAATTGTGACCGGAGTTGGCAGATATGGGGCGGCTTTGGGCGGGTGTGAGGACATCCGTGCCAAGAGCCATTGTAACCGCAGCCCCCACTGGGCTTCCAGCACGGCAGAGTCTAGGCGTAACATTGACAGTGCCGTACGCGGTGGCCAGGAGGGATGTCGCTGAAGTACCTAATGTCTCTCCCCGGAGCGCACCCCCGACGGAGGAGATGCGTGAACTCATGTCATGGCTGGTGCCCGAGTGTTGCCATCTCCAACGGCCAACGCTCGTGAGGATTGGAGAGAATCAAGGGAACATCATGGAGGAGGGTGTCCCGGTGCCCCTGCATCTGCTCCTTGCTTTGTTCAAGTTCTACTGCACCGAGAAAGGAGTTGCCGGTGGCCTTGAAGCAAGCCAGCCTCAGCCCCCTTCCCCCCTCTTATTGTCAAGTTCTCCCATTCTCTTGATGCCAATAAGAGTACGGGTTGACACTTCCCTCTAGCTAGTTTTAGGACGGGTCCACCTGGGCCTCTGATTGTAGAACTAGCTTGTAGAAATAGTTTTAAAACACGCCTGCCTGAGCCTCTGATTGTACATTGTAACTTTTTCTTTAATAAAGTAATGTGCAGCTTTTTTTTTTTTTTTTTTTTTTTTTTTTTTCTGTTTTGAACTTTTGTCTTTATTTTTTTTTTTTTTTTTTTTGCATCACCACCAATCTTCCGTAGAACGATTACTTAGAATGATTGCCTGTTGCGCCGGCGAGCGCACTAATCCTTCCCACAGACGGCGCCAATTGTAGGGTCAGTTTTTGTTGCCCAAGCCCAAAGGATATGGGTTAAAGGCCCAACAAACCCAAAACAATGAATTTGTAGAGAGTGGATCGAAGGTTTAGGCGCTGACCGGCGCTCACGAAGCATGAACTCTTTTTTTTTTATTGAAAAAAACTTAGAACAATTTACAACTGGGGGATGGCCGAGGAGGTTTTTTCTTCCCCACCCCCTCCCAAAAAACTCCTCCTTTACATTTTGCTCACATTTCTTATATATCTCTCCCTCTCTCCCTTCCTTCTTCCTTCTGTCGATCATCTATTGGCCTTCTCCCTGACCGTCTATCCCATCAAAGGTCATATCCGTGCTCAAGTGGTTCACCCTGATCGATGTCGTCCTGTCAAGGGGTTACATCCCCATTAATGCGGCCAGAGGGGTTAGGTGAACGTATTCAATGTCGAGGTGACAGTTCGCCCAGAGCTTGCCCTTCTCCGTACCGAAGTTTCGGACGATCGAGGATAGGGTCATCCTCGGACCCATCATGCATCCTCAGCGTGGGCCATTTGGGCCTGAGTTGAAGTGGGCCGAGGCTACCCGATTTTCTGGCTCCACAAAAAGAATATGACATTATATTTTTCGTAATTTTTTAACAATTCCCTAAGATAACATGTTATTATCGATTTGGAGATCGATCAGTCTTGATCTTGCTTGGAGGCTTTCAAAATGGGTTTACCAAGTGATAATCAGTGTCCTTGGTCTTCACTGATATTGGCAAGTTCCATGGCAAAGTGATTGTATTTTCTTATTGAACGCTGCGTTGTAATTTTGTGTGGGAACTTATTTTGTATTGGGTAGATGTTGATTGAAGTTGAAGTCAATATTGCAAGTTGAAGAATTTCGTTCAAGCAAAATTTCAGTGTCCAATAAACTTATCAAGCAAAATCGGTTTTTTAAAAGAAACTCTGGTGATTCGCCTGACACTTTCGAGGACCTTAGCTTGAGCAAAAACATCAGAACATGAGAGAAATCAGTTATGAATTTTTCTATAGTGCCAACCCTTTGCCAATCTATTAAGCCTAATTTCCCACAAATTTCTATACCTAAAAATTTCCATTATAAGTGTTAGAGAGCCAAGATAAATCTTAGTTCATAAACCCATTTCTCTTTACTTTCTCCCTTTCTATAAAGCCATACACTATGAGAAGAGATTGAATCATTCACACACAACATCCTTTAGAAAATTAGTGTTGTTTGAGGACTTTGGAAATCATTGGAGCCACCCAGTACATCCAAGGAGACCTAGATATTGCAATTGGACCATAATTACGGATCCGAAGCAAGAGTGGAGAAAGTACTCGCGGAGTCTGTTGCTAGTAGGAGTTCGGAGAGTTTGGGTACATAGATATATGCTACTAGACTTAAGAGGGTTTTGTATGTTTTATGTATTACAACTATTTACTTTAGTGGATCATTTTCGGCAATAGAGCCACAGAGAGATTTTTTAGCTTCGTTGTCGGATTTTCCTCTTCGATAACACATCCAATGTTATCCTTATGATGTTATGTTTTTAATTTTATGTGGATATGTTGATATTATATGATTGAATCCATGCTTAAACTAATCGGTTAATCACTTAAACAATTGGACTTGATGGCTAGATTAGTCCAAATTTAACTTAGCCATAATTGGGGTTAAAATTTAAAATGCTTGCTAGTTGGTAGGTTGCCTAATTGTGTTCCGAATGGCAGTAATTGATAGCACCAGGACGGTAGACTTGTTGAGTCTCCACCAAGCTTTTGGTTTCAAAGTTTCAATCCAACTGAAATGCCGCCTATTTTGAAGTAGCTAAGCGTCTAAGGACAATTTGGGCTTAATATATATATATATATATATATTTCGAGAAAGAACATCATAAACCTCTATTAAGAAAATCCAGCTAAATCAGCTTGGATGACTAGAAAACATTGTGGTGGAACATCTTCCATCCACACAACTAAGTCTGAGATATGCACAGTATATCTGGCAGACTGTTAAGAACCCTATTACCTTCTCTCTTAACATGAGAGTAACATAATTGATTAAAAAAACAAGAGCATCAACGTACATCATCTAGCAATGAACCACAATAGGACAACATCTCCAAATTATCAGTCAGACTTGTCATTAGAGTTTTTAAATCCCCCTCGAGAACCATCTCCCTGATGCTGATAACAGAAGCTAATTGAATAGCTTTCTTGGCAGCCATAGTTTCAATCTCATCTGGTGTATATGCTTGCGAAATTAGTTGTGACAAAGAAGTGATAACCGATCCATCACTGTCGTGAACAACTACAATAATTCCCGAATAGTTAACCCCTGAAAAAATTATTCCATCAAAGTTTACCTTCACCAAGGTTGTCGGTGGAGGATGCCAAAGAGCTCGAGGTTGTGGACGATTGAACCAAGGATGCTGGTTGACATTAAGGAACTCTGCCAGTCATTGTTCACACTCTTGAATCAGCTGTTGCATGTTGCAACACGACAAATGCAAGTGGGTCTGACTCCTGTTGGTCCATATCGCCCATGCCATGAATGTAAACAAAACTAGCCATTGGTGATTCTACATAATCCAAGACAGCAACAACTTGAAGTCTAGAAACTATCTGGATATTCAGCAAACCTAGAAATCAGTGTTTAGCCACACTGTGTCAAGCAAAGGACACGACCAAATTGCATAGAGGGTATGCTCTTTCGTTTCACAGCATCTATTGCAGTGAGGGTTGTCAATGATAGTCCATTGCATCAAATTCTGCTTTGTTGGTAGGGAATTTTGGCAAGCAAGCCAAATAAAACTTTTTATCTTTTTTAGAACGTGGAGTGACCAAATCCCTATCCAAAGGCTTTTGTCTTGTACCTCAATTTCTTGCACTACTCGGTCTAGCCTTGCTTCATCTGCAAGTGTTTTGGCTATGAACACTACAGAGAGGTCTTTTGCTCGAATAATATCTCCAAGCTCCTTCCCTGTACGTAGGATCCCAAGCCCACAACGATTCCAAACTCTGAGATTCATGATTCTTGGCAGGGCTGATTACCAACCTTCGCCAATATAAAATGTAAGACTCCATCGTCCCTCAAAACCTGTTTTTTTCTTGCGAGGTAATTCAGAAGGACCTTCAACCTGTGAAAAAATTCTCTTTTCTCCACTAATGTATTCACCTTTGTCTCTCCTTGTGTTTCCTGCGTTTTCCTGAGCACTGCCTTCAGTGTTTTTCCTAGCCAATCGAGTCCACATACGTTGAGTATTTAGTAACTTTGCTGCCCCTTGCTCTTCACTTGACTGACTAAATTTGAAAATTTTTAAATAAGTTTTGACTAAGATTTGATAAAAATTCAAAATTTTCAACTGAAGAAAATGTGGCTCCATCATAAGGAAGGTGAAAATTCCATTCATTTTGAAAATCATATGTTAAAATGATATTTGAACCGGTTATGATATCATAAAATCAAATATTTGACCAAACACTCGGTCAATTTTGGCTAAGTGATAGAAAATTTCTATGTTAGTAGTGACTTAGGTATTGACCATGTTCGAGTCAGGGCCAAACGATTTCATATGGAAAATGAGATGTTTTTAGAAAGGGCATCACATGTGCTTCGACTTGAGGGGCTTTGTGCAAAAAACTAAATAAATAAATAAAGATTTGTTCAAAGTCAAGAAAACATGAAAAGTGGAATTTTAATTCAAAAATTATTGAAGGTGCCACTTTCTTGCATTTATAACTCCTTAATTAGGAAGTTCTATGTTATTAAAATGATCTTTCATGTTAGCTTGCATAAGTATATATATTGTGTGGATTGACCAAGTTTTTTTTTTTTTTTTTTTTTTTTTTTTTTTTGAGAATGGATTGACCAAGTTTTTAAGATGTGAATATTTATATGTCACTTGGCGAACAATGTTTTGATACTATATCATTTCGAATGAAACCCTAGCTTGGTCTCAAGTTTGGAAGGATTCCTTGAGTCAAAACCAATCATAGAATTTCCTAAGCTTGATTGGAAACCTAATATCTAAATGATATAGTTTCTACTCATTTTAGGGATGAAAATCAAGTAAAATCCAATTGGAGCCAAAGCGTAAACTAGATGCATTGATTGGGTATTTTGCACCAACTATATGAAAATTGGAAAAAGTAGGAGAAACCTAAAGATTAAATACTAAAAAACAATGTTTAAATAAGGTTTGACTTTTGTAATGATTTTATAGAAAACATTTTACAAACTTATGGGCTTGAACTGGTTTAGTAGTTCTTGTTGCTTTAGGGGTGGGAGCCAAGAAAGTGTGATGGGTTGAGCTCCTTGGGATAACATTGGTGATTAGATTCATCAACTCCTTCAATTGATTCATTTGTATCTGATCTCAAGTAATTGACGGAGTTTATCCTCCTTATTAAGAGGTGAAAAACATGTATTTAAAGAATGATTATTAAAAAAAAAAAAAATCATATTTAAATTAAGGAGTTGATGAGCCAACTTATTCCAAACAATCAAAAGCTTACTTGTTTGTGAACTTAACTAGTAATCATTATAAATAAATTTAGTTAAAAATAATTTCAATAACCTATTTAATTAATTGACACCTTAATGCTAAACAGAAATGCAATAGATTCAATCTCGTTCTAGTTTTCAAAATTCTTGACGAATAAAAAAAAAAAAAAAAAAAAAAGCTTAGAATCCACCAAAATTTTGAGAAAACCTTAGAAAAGTATTTTATTTCAATCTACTAAAAACCAACCTACAAAAATATATATTTATAGGGGTTATAGTTAGGCTTCCTTAGAAATGAAAATTACGCAAATACTCTTAAATTTCCTCCAACATCTTAAAAGACTAAATTATTCCAAATAAAATCTTAAAAATAAAACATCTTGGGTTGTAGATTGTTTTTGGCGATAGAGCCGCAAAAAGATTTTTCAGTTGGTTGTCGGGTTTTCTCTTTTTTTTTTTTTTTTTTTTTTTTTTTCTAGAGAGTTTCAATCTATAGTATTTACTTAGAGTTTTCTTCTTTGATAACACATTCGGTGTTATCCATATGATATTGTGCTCTTAATTTTATGTGGTTATGTTGATATTATATGCTTTAATCTATGCTTAAGCTAATTGTTTAATCACTTATACAATTGGACTTGATTGCTAGGCCGGTAGACTTGTTGAGTCTCTTCCAAGATTTGGGTTTCAAAGTTTCAATCCGATGGTAAAGCGGCCCATTTCGAAGTAGCTAAGAGTCTAAAACTAGTTTGGGCTTAATATTATAAATCACCATGCTTTGGAATCTGGTGTCTCATGGGCCTTTGGAACACCAAACCTCTACCCTGCAAGCCCCAAATTATATTTCTAGTCATGGCCCAAATAATATTCTCTTGACCCATTAGTATAACATTCTGATAGTGTTACACTTAACAGTCAAAAGCTTTTTGTTGGATCAACATTTTACCAAACCCCTTGTTTGGATTTTCTGATTTCTATTTGTTTGTTATGCTCACCAAACATCAGAAAAATTGAAGCATAAAAACTATCTCATTTAAATAGTGTTCAAGAGAATAGTTTGCTTACATTTTAAAAAATCAATTAAAGATATGAATATAGAATCGGATGTTAAAATTTGGCTTATATTAATAATGTTAGGTAAAAATTGATACGATGATCAGCTAGAGAAAATATAGATTGAATTAAATATTAGGGAGTGATATTATTATATTAAATTGCAAAGAAATTTGTGGTAAATATAACTTACAAAGAGGAAAAGTATATAGGGTAATCTCCATCAAAATTTGAAAAAGAAGTCTACCTGGGCCTGGAGTGGTATAAAAGTGGAGGGATTGGTACTCTTGTGAATAAGGCCTCTCAAGCAGATTGCTCGAGAGAGAGAGTGAGAAAGTCATATGAGTATGACAGTATTTTTCATGCCAGGTCATTCACCAAAAGAATAGTAATGATATGACATTATATTTTTCTTATTTTTTTGCAACCTACCGACATAACATGTTATTATATATTTTATATGAATTTACTATTCATTATCTATTATTCAATAATTAAATAAAATTGTATATTACAGATTTATTGAAATAAGCTATGAAGGCTGTGCTAGACATCCATAAAAAATGTAACTTTATCATCATTGTCAATTATTTCTCATCAGCTCTCTCATAAAAAAATATTATTTTGACACAGTAAAAACTTATTTTATCTTTTTAACACATCATTTTACAACATACCATTTATCAGATGTTCTATATTTCAATTTTATACATTAAAATAATATTTATTACACATTAAAATAATATATTAATTACTCCCTATCCTCCTCATCCTCATTGTCAACAACAACGGCATAACCACCATTGCCGCAACAACGGCCACCAACAAACACTGTCACAACAACACCGACAACCACCACCGGCACAAACCCACATCCACCAACGCCACATCAAAAAAAAAAAAAAAAAAAAAAAAAACAACCAGAGAAATCGACACAAACCCATATCCCAAACCCACCACCGGCACAAACCCACATCCACATCCACCACCGGCACAAACCCTAGATCGGCGTGGCGAGATCGGCAATTGCGAGATCGGCATGGTGAGAGGGCGATGAGAATGCCAGACAAAGACATAGAACGATGGTGTCTTCAGATCGGTGGCGATGGAGTCTTCAAACGAGAAGCGATGGCGGCGACTTGATCGGTGATCGGTGGCTTGATAAGTGAGGCCGCCGTACCGTTGATTTGAGGGTGAAGGAGGGTGATCTAAAGAAGAAAGAGAGAGAACACAGGTTGGAGAGAGAGAAAACATTGAGAAGAGAGAGAAAATGTTGAATTAAATATTGAGAGGAGAGAGAAAAGGTTGAATAAAAAATTATTATTTTGAAATGGCATTTGTGTCTGTACTCTCTCATATTTGAGACGATATTGTAGCATGTTCTAAAATTATAGAACATTTAGAACACCTAATGAAGCTTGAACAATAGTGTTTGGTGTGCCAAATGCCAAATATTTGGCATTTGACACACCTGATGAGAATGCTTTGTTATATATTAGCTTCAAGTTCTATATTATGTAACTTCCTTAAGTAACGTACCAGACCAAGAGGAGGAAGTTGGTTTGGACTATTAGATTTTGACTGATTGAGATGCAACTTGACCAATTGAATATCGTGATTTAATGAAACGTAAAATTCAGCATGCAAGCCCAAGTGATTAGGATTTTATGTTGATAACCTTAGGGTATTTAAACAAACCATAAAACACGTTCGAGTTCAATAGACATTTGGAGCTCCTCTGGTTCTGTGCCTCTTCTCACAAGGTCACTACCAGATATAATTCAACACACATTTTGAATCTCTGGTTTTGAATTTTTGCTGCAAACCAGTCTTCGCATGTGCTGTATCTAAACCTTTAAGCAGAGTCTTGAAAACGTAAACTGAAGATTCACGTTGGAATAATTTCATATCAAGGACATCCATCGATTTCAGAATTGAGTTTGGTAACTTTTATTAAGTTTATGATGAATAATATTATTTAGACTATAAACTTCTATTTGATAGTGAATTTGTTTACCTTGGGATTGATAAGGTCAAGTCCCTCCAGAGTTTTTATTGTAAAATTAGTTTGTTTCATTAGTTTTTATTTGTTTGTTTAGACCCCGAAAACCAGATTGTTTAACCTATTATATTAACCAAGTAATTACTTAGATTAATTATTCAGATTTAGGTTAAACACAAATAAATTATATTATGTAAAGCAGTAGAAAATAAATAACACCACGATATGATAACCCAAGAAAACCGATGAAACGAACCATTTCAAGGTAAAAACTTGGAGAGAATTTGACCTAACTATCCTCAAAGTAAAACAAATTCACTATAAGAGAATTGAAGTTTTTACTATCATATTTAATCCTAAATCTATTGCTACCTCATGTATTAACTTACTGACACGACTACGTGCAAGATCCGAATCTACGGACTCCTTCTCTTCTTGGATTTACACCAGCACAAGCTGCCTTACTTATGACTTTCAGATCCCACTTAAAGGTTTCAGATTACCATCAGTAATGATCTTGATGCAGCAACTATGTTCGATCTACCATCGCTTGATTGCAGTTCTTGCTCAGATAAATTCTTGTATACTTAAAAGGTACAAAACTTCCCAAATCTCACAAAGAGTAACACACAAGTTTTTTCAAAAGTCTAAAAAACGTAGTTAGGGTTTCCCTTTTATATGTAGAGAAGTTTAGATGAAACCCTAAACATTTTTATGGGCTTTGGCCTACTCAAAAATTTTGTAGAGAAATTATGCTTGCGATTTTCGATCAGTCGAGCTTAATTCTTGATTGGTCAAGCAAAGCAGAACCACACTTCTTTTTTCTGCAATCAATTGGACTTGAACCTTGAAACAAACACTTTTAAGTATTGCCTAAAGACCTAGACTAGACATGTTTTGTTCTCAGTTTGTCAATACAATAAAAATATGATTCTAAACATTTAAACTTAAATCTTTTAGAACCTAACAGTTTTCCTAGGTCATTATATTTGTGTGTACTAATTTTTTGTTGTGTTTGATATTTATGATTGCTACTTAATCAAAGATTGTAAATAATTAATCTAATTAATCACTTGGCTTTAAAACTAGTTAATAGCTACTCTGACAAGGTCTAAAAAATTGACATAGACAATATACAAACATTATAACGAACTGTGTAATAAAAAAAAAAAAAAAAAAGTGTGTGCCGAAGCCTCTCTCCCCAGTAGGAGTTCTCTCTTCTCGCCTAACCTCTGTCGAGCTCTTTCTCCCTGATCTCCTTGCAGGGATCTCTCTCAGGCTTATGCCTAAATCCTCTCCCTCGGCATTGATATGGACCATTCAGTTGTAGAGGGCCTTCTTAACCTCTGCCTCACCAAAAAGGAAGAGGAGGAAATAACCATCACAACTAAGAGCAGAGCAGATCTGCTTGAAGAGTGTACGCTGAGCCTCTTTGGTCGATTACTCACTAATAGGCATCAGAATCTGAGAGCACTAAAAAGCACACTGGAATCAGCTTGGAAAATGGGTTCCGATCTGCAGATTGTGGAGGTTGGAAATAATGTTTTACAGTTTAAGTTCAGTTTGGAGTACCAGCTACAATGGGTCGAACGAAATGGGCCTTGGAATTTCGACAACAATCTATTATTACTGTGCAGATGGAGGAAAGGTTTGTCAGCTTCGAATATCACTTTCACTCACTCCCCCTTTTGGGTTCAAATCTGGGATTTACCCTTCGAGCACATGTCTATGGAAGTGGGTAGAGAACTAGGCAACAGCTTGGGAAATTTTATTGAATCAGATCGAAGAACAGGGCAATCAGACCAAGCAAAATTTATGAGGATTAGAGTGAATCTTCAACTAGATAAACCACTGAGAAGGAGGGGAAAAGTAGCAAATGTTGATGGAGAAAAATTTTGGGTCAGTTTCAAATATGAGAGGCTACCCACTTTTTGTTATCTCTGTGGTCGTTTGGGGCATGATGACAAGCATTGCCAGGAGTGCACTGACCACCAAAACACTCCTCGACAATATGGTGAATGGCTCAGAGCATATGGAAACACAAGGGCTATGGGAGATAGATCTAGGTCCACTAGTAGCGATGGCGGCAAAGAAGGTGGGTATGATGAACAAAGAGATACTCACACTCACACTGTAGAAAGAAATTCCTCTGCCTCTGTGATGGATGATGGGTGTGGCAGTAATGATGGACCCGGAAAAAATGGAGAAAAGAATAGGAATGAATCGGAGAAGCTTAGCACCGCTGGATCGGAGAAGAAGTTGTGCAAAAAAACCCTAAAAGGATGCGATCACCTCACACGTACGAGCAAGCATGCTTCGAAAACGGCAATGGCACATGCTGAGACTTGCGCTCCTCCCACAGCGCTCCCACGTGACTCCGGTTCTACAGAGCAAGCAACTGATGCTCTATCACTAGTGGGCCTGAAAGCCCAAGATGAAAAGGAGCTTATGGATGTCTCTAGCCCTCTTAAGCCCACTCCTTTGCCAATAAACGCAGGAAGGGAAGAACTAGAAATCAAAACAGAAAGCACAAGCCCATTACCCGGAAAAAAACCAAAGGCAAAAGTCCAAATTAAAAAAATGGCCAGAGAGAAAGGGAATGCTAAAGGCCCAGCCTCTAAAACTCAGTTCCCATTAGTGGGTTCTAAACGAGCAGGAAAACTTATTTTTGAGGAAGAGGAGGAGGATCTCAGAACAAAGAAAAGATGCACTGAGTCAGGTATTTCCCAACCATTTCTTAATGAGAGATCGGTGGTGGCTGCTATGCAGCATCGTCGGGAGCAATGAATCCCCTTAGCTGGAACTGCTAGGGGCATGGGAACCCTCGGTCAGTTAGAGCGCTGCACGACATGGTGCAACGTTGGAAGCCCAAGATTGTCTTCCTCATGGAGACAAAATCGAAAGTTAAGCGTATGGAGAAAATAAAAAATATAATCGGTTTTGCAAATGGACTCATTGTTCCCTGCCAGGGCCGAAGTGGTGGTGTTGCTTTACTCTGGACACGTGAAATTAATCTGGAAATTAAAAGCTTCTCAGCGAACCACATTGATGCCATTGTTAGGGAGGCTGATAACAACTCCATTTGGAGGATCATTGGCTTTTATGGCCATCTGTAGACACACCGAAGGTATGAATCTTGGCACCTTCTCGCTTTCTTACATAGTCAATTTCAACTCCCATGGCTATGCCTGGGAGACTTTAATGAGATTCTATCAATGAATGAAAAGGCAGGAGGTTCTGTCCTTTCACAGCAGCAAATGGATGGATTTAGAAATGTTGTGGATTTTTGTGGTTTCTCAGACTTAGCCTATTGTGGCACCGATTTTACTTGGTGCAACATGCAAGAGGGCGAAAATAGAATCCAGCTGAGGCTTGACAAAGCTTTTGCCACTCTCGAGTGGTCTGAGAAATTTGATGGGATGAGAGTCTATCATCTTGTGGACTCCACCTCTGATCACTGTGCATTGCTTCTTACTGCCTCTTCGCCTCAGCGATCATATTATGTTAAATGGTTCCATTTCGAAGCTCTATGGACAAAAAATGAGGATTGCAGAGAAGTCATTGAATCTTCTTGGGGGATGGGGATTGATTTTAGCACACCAGAAGGCATTATGGAAAAATTAAAACTCTGTGCCTCAGAATTATCCAGCTGGAGCTCCTCTGTGTATGGCCACATTCCCAAGAAAATTCAGTCAAAATGAAATGCACTGAGCACCCTCATGCAACATGATAAAAATGGAAAGCTAGGTTCTGAAATCAAAATTTTACAAAGGGAGTTAAATGAGCTTCTGGATGAGGAGGAGTTATACTGGGGTCAAAGAGCTAAAGCACATTGGCTCAAAGAAGGTGACAGAAACACAAATTTTTTCCATGCACATGCCTCGAAAAGGCGAAAGCAAAACACAATCTTAGGGATTTGGGATGAACACGGCAGATGGTGTGAGGATAAGGATAGTATTGCTCAAGCTGTCGTTGCTTATTTTGAAAAAAATTACACTACAGCCTGCCCCACTCGGGTTGAAGATGTTGTGGCGACCATTCCCACCAAGGTGTCCGAGGATATGAATGAAAGCTTAACCTGTGTCTTTACCAGAGAAGAAGTAGCCACTGCCCTCAAGCAAATGCTCCCAACCAAAGCACCTGGACTTGACGGTATGTCTGCTATTTTTTATCAAAAATATTGGAATATTGTGGGAAATAGTGTAACTAACATGGTGCTAAATGTTCTCAACAACAATCTGCCTATAACTGAAATCAACAAAACCAACATCTCCCTAATCCCAAAAAAGAACAACCCCACTAAAATGACTGAATTCCGGCCTATAAGCTTATGCAACGTAATATACAAGCTCATTTCCAAAACCTTTGCCAATAGACTCAAAGCCCTCCTCCCCCTCATCATCTCAGAGAACCAAAGTGCATTCACCTCGGACCACCTTATCACAGACAATGTTTTGGTGGCCTTTGAACTTATGCACTTCCTAAATCATAAAACGAATGGTAAGGAGGGCTTTATGGCAGCCAAACTCGATATGAGCAAGGCTTTCGATAGGGTTGAATGGTGTTTCATTAAGCGAGTCATGGAAAAATTGGGTTTTTGCTCTAGATGGGTGAATCTCATAATGCAATGCATCACTTCAATCTCCTATTCAGTCCTCATTAATGGGGCTGCCATTGGAAATATCACTCCGTTTAGAGGTCTTCGACAGGGAGACCCCCTCTCTCCCAGTCTCTTCCTCCTTTGTGCAGAGGGCCTTTTGGCCATTATTCATGAGATAGTTAGGAACCATCTTCTCACAGGCATCTCCATTTGCAGAAGCAGTCCAAGTGTCACCTATCTTTTCTTTGCTGATGACAGTATTCTCTTCTGTAAGGCAAAGCCTGAAGAGTGCCAAGAACTCAAAAAAATTCTTCAAAAGTATGAGGACGCCTCTGCCAGAAAATAAACACTGATAAATCCTCGATATTCTTTAGCCCAAACACTGACCAGAATACAAAGGGGGCAATCTTTTCCATTTTAGGGCCAATGAATGACTCAAGACACTCCAAGTATCTAGGGCTTCCATCCTTCATTAGGAGATCAAAAAAGTAGGTCTTCTCTACTCTTAAAGAGAAAACTTACGGGTTGGAAGGGCAAGCTTTTATCTATGGGGGGCAAGGAAATTCTTATTAAGGCGGTGGCCCAAGCAATTCCCACCTACACCATGAGCTGTTTTCAGCTCCCACAAGGCCTATGTGAAGATCTTGAGAGTATGATGAGAAGCTTTGGTGGGGCCAAAAGCATCAAGAAGCAAAGATGGCTTAGGTTGGATGGAAACAAATGTGCTTCCCAAAGTCAAGGGGGGGCTTGGGCTTCCGGAACATGCAGGCCTTTAATCTTGCTATGTTGGCAAAGCAAGCATGGAGAATAATCACAAATCCCAACTCCCTCCTTGCCCGTGTCCTCAAGGCAAGATATTTCCCCACCGGTGACATCCTTAGTGCAACACTTGGCTCCTCCCCATCCTACTCTTGGAGGAGCATATTCAATAGCCTTGGGTTATTAGAAAGGGTACCCGGTGGCATGTGGGCAATGGAAAACAAATTCACATATGGGACGACAAATGGCTTCCTACCCCATCCACACACAAAGTTATCTCCCCTCCCATTAACCTCCCAATCTACCCAATGGCATCCTCTCTCATTGATCCGGACACAAAATGATGGAGAGCAGATTTGATTAGAGCTGCCTTTCTCCCCTTTGAAGCTAATGCAATTCTTAAAATACCCCTCAGCCATAGTCTGCCTGATGACAAACTAATTTGGATGGGTAACAACTAGGGCGAGTTCATTGTAAAAAGTGCGTACCATTTTGCTCACTGCTTGGTAAAAGCAAAGGAAGAAGTGGAAAGCTCCGGGGGGGGACCCTTTCAAGCCTCTGTGGAAGAACTTGTGGCACCTCAATCTTCCTGCCAAAATTAAAATTTTTGCTTGGAGGGCTTGTGTCAACGGGCTGCCAACTATGGAAAAGGTTTGTACTCGTGGCATCTCTACCAGTTATGAATGTCCTATTTGTGGTAAAGAACTAGAATCTACCCATCATGCTTTGCTCCATTGTGAATTTGCTAATCTGGTTTAGAATTACTGGTCGGATATGCCACAAATAATCCATAGTAACAAATGGACATTCAATGATTCAGCCATGTACATCCTTGCCCACAAGTCTCCCCATGATTTGGAGCTGTTCCTCACGGTTGCATGGACTATTTGGTTCAATAGAAATAAAGTCATCCATGATAACAAGTACTCTTCTCCCTCCCAGGTATGGCAGATGGCTAAAAACTCATTTGAGGAATTCAATGATGCGGCAACTTTAGACTAATTCCATCCTAGACCCTCTCACACTCACTGTTGGTCTCCTCCTCCACCGGGTGTCTTCAAAATCAATGTTGATGGGTCTTCATCTGATATTGAGGAGTCCTCCAGCATTGGAGTCATTATTAGGGACTGCAAAGGCCAAACAGTTGTTGCCTTTTGCAAGCCCCTTCAGTCCCATTACACGGCTGAACTGGTGGAGGTGTTTGCATTGGAGCAAGGTATTCGGCTTGCTCAGGAGTTACAGCTCTCTCGGGTCATATTTGAAAGTGATGCTCTCACAGTGATCAATGCCGTCAATGACTCTGCCTTTGGAGCTCCTCACGGACACATCATCCAGGACATCTCTCATGCTCAAACATCTTTTAGTTTCTGCTCCTTCAGGCACCTTAATCGGGCTTTTAACTTAGCAGCCCATGAGCTTGCACAATTTGCCCGTAGGAATAGATCTGTCCACATGTGGAAAGGGGTAACCCCTTCTTTTTTAGTTTCATTTGTACAAGCTGATATGCTGCACTAACCTGCTCTGCAGGTTGCTCTATTGTACTTCCTTTTTAATTGCAATGCAATTTTATTTCCCCCTTCAAAAAAAAAAAATGACGAACTGTGTAATCAAAATTTGTCATTGGTTTTTTTTTTGGAGATAAAAAATAATAGTGACTTTTTTAAATGAATTCCATGCTTATGTCGGAAGTGACCTACCAGAATAATGATGACTTTAATACCCTTCAAGTGGCACGGCAGTAAACACGTGTGAGATCATACACCCACACATGTCACTTACAATTTTCGTTCTCATGTTTCTTGGAGTGTGTTTTGAATACTTGGAGAGCTATATTTTGTACACCTAGAGTTAAGGTTAATCAAGTTATCACAAAGCATCATCCAGTGATCAAAACTTGAATATTATTCAAGATTTAGTGATCCAAATGAAGTTATGTTGTCACAATTAGGGGTGTTAGCGAGGCGATGCAATTTTGGGCCATTTTTAGCACTGCATTTTGCAGTGCGATTTAGCCAAAACTATAACTACACCACACCTCATTTTTGCGGTCACATGTGCGGTGTGGTGTATAAGATGTGATTTGAACGGTTTAAAGTCGGTACATTTTTCAAATTTTGGGCTTTTCTTGCTCAGCCTAAAATTGATTATTCCCTTTTATTTTGGGCCAATAAGTTTTAAACTATCGAGCTATTTTTTTTTTAATAAATTTTGGGTTGGTTTTCCTAATCAACCCTTGCTATGTTAGTTTGGACCAGCCTAAAGGCATAGTTTTCAGAACCGGACCGGACTAGGAGGTCGGACTGTGAAAACTGGGAATTAGGATGAAAACCGGTTTTTTAAGCCTAAAGAACCATATTTTTAGTTAATTCCATGAACCCCTAAAACCAGGGTTGGACTGCACGAATTGGTGGCAAGAACTGTGCAGTCCAACCCTTAGCAATTTTTTTTTTTTTTTTAATAAAAACAACTTAACACAATTTTATTCTACTTAATTAAATTATCCATCTCTTACAAGGAATAAAAAAAATTATAATTAAAATCTTTCAAAGATATTCAACTTTACTTCAAAAATTAATCATAATTTTTAATGTTTTCATGGTTATTATTTTATTTTATTAACTTTATTATTTAATTATTAAATATATGCTTGAAAATCATTAAATTTCCCTCACATATATAGATATATTAGTCAATTTTGCTAGTTTTATAAATTTAATATCTATATTTAGGTTTTAATTAATTATTAAATTAATTATGACGTCATCACGGTTCGACCCCAGTTCGACCTCAAAAACCTTGAACCTCTCCTTTTTACGGTTCAATGAACGGTCCAGGTCTGAAAACCTTGCCTAAAGCCTGTTTTCAAGAACTATAATACACATGGTATATAACAAGTATACTTTTTTTTTTCTTTTTGAAAACTAGGGCTATTAAACTATTAATAATATATTTAATATTAAAAAAATAAATATATTAATATATAAATAGGGTGCGGTGCGGTGCGGTTTGTGTGGTTTTCTACTATTATAAAACTGCAAACTACACTACACTATGCAGTGCAGTGCAATTATGCCATTTTGTAGGCACTTTTAGTTTGATTTTTACTATTTGTGCGATTTAGTGAACACTCTTAGTCACAACACAATCAAGCTGTGGTGAAGAAGTTTCAAGAAGGTTCTTGAAGTGGTGGGTGGTTCACATTGAACAAAGTCCACAGTAAAAGAGTCTACGGTTTTGGAGTTGCATGTGAGGTAGCAAAAGATGTAGCATAAAATCTATTAAATATTTTCATTCTAGTATAGTGGATTAGTTTCTATGGGGTTGGTGGATAAACCCTCAAAGAATTTGTCCTGTCTAGGGTTTTCTTTTTTCACCATATCATGTTCCTTATTTACTTTCTACTATTTATTATTTGCAATATGGTTTGTGAATGGTGAACCCCAAACCTATTCATCAAGCATAATTGAGCAATCAATCAAGTAGGCTTTAAAAGTGGTTAATTGGCACCAGTTGGATATAAATTTGTCAACAAATTACATAATAATTGTTACAGAATAGTTACCAAGGGACCTTGCTTTAAGAATGTAATGCCACTTAATTTATGACGTCTCTCCACTAAAAGTATTTCTTTAGGGTACTGTTTGTACTCTATAGCTTTTGGCTATATTAAGCATTCATTCAAAGAACTATTACTACAAAAGTATTATATTTCAACTTACTTGATTGGATTTGTTAATTCTATTGGCTTCAAATTAAAAGTCATATTTGTGGGCGCACTAACCTGCATTTGAGGGTTGCGTGGTCCGTTTTCTTTTTTATTTGAGAGTCACCACCTAGTTTAGGTCCACAAACCAAAATTGGCATCTACTTACTAAAGTCTAAATCCGGAGTTAAGGTATGAGAATGGGAAGGGAAGGTGTTACACACCCAACCCTACCCGATTCGTGAGCCAGCCCTTACTAATATTGCTAGGCCATATTTAAGTAAAAAGATTATTAACAAAGCCCAAAGTCTAATCATGCATTTATAAAAATTAAAACAAATAAGGAAAATATCAAATTACACCAAAAGGAAACAAATTCAAATCAAACATCAATCAAATATATCATGTCAAATATCAATTAATTAAACATCAAATCAAACAAAAATCAAATCATCCATTAAATAAGGAAACATCTATTCTAAACATGTCAAATGTAATTAAAAAGGAAAACTCAAAAAAAAAAAAAAATTATGGCAAATCAATTAATCATATTCTAACATAATTAGAGTCAAACAAAATAAAGTAAACATGAAAAATACCAAAGTATTCAGATCAAACAATCAAAAGATGGATTTAGCATTTTTCTGTGTCAAGTTGTGTAGGCATGTTGGAGGTTGTGTACGCACCTTTAACCATGCGAATGCATATTGATAGGGATGGCAATTTTTACCTGACCCGTGGGTACCCGGCCCGGCCCGACCCTAATGGGCCAGGTTTTACCCGGTTCGATTATGAATAGGGTCGGGTATGGGTTTTAAAAAAAAAAAAAAAAAACCCGAAGCGGGTCCAGGTTTTATAAAAAAAATTTGAGACCCGACCCGATTAAAAACCCAGTAAACTAAAATTACAAAAATACCCTATATATATATATATATTCATATATTCTAACCCTAATCCCTCATTTTTCACTCTTCAGCAGCCTCACTCTCCTCACATCACTCTCCTCTCCCACTCGGCTGCTCTCACTCCCTCTCACTCTTCTCACATCACTCTACTCTCCCCAACCTCTGATCTCTGTCACCACCAGCCATCACGTGCACAGGATCAGGTTGTTTTCTCTTTTTCTCTCAATCTCAGCTCACACGGTCTCACTCACTCACTTTCAAGCAACACCGCCCAAGTAGCGCCGCCCAAGATCTCAGCCTCTCACCGCCGTTCCAAGCATTCCCCAATGCCGATGTGTTCTCACTCACTCTTAATCTCATCGCCGGCCCAAGTTCTCAACGCCAATCTACTTCTCTCAATTTTTTTTAATGTTTTTTTTGTTTTAATATGAGTCTCTGAGAATATGAGATGTTTGTTTCAATTTTTTTGTTTGGTGTTTCTACTTAAACTATGGACTTCAACAGATGGGTTGTGCAGCTTGTGCTAGTTCTAGTTATTGTAGTTTAAAGACTTGAAAATTTGAGACTTTGTGGTGTACCTGTAATATATTGTGGAAGAAATTGTGTATTTTTTGTTTTGTGATTGTTGTAAATGCAATGCCTAAATGGAGATGGGAGACAAAAATGAATTTGGGCTTAGTTCAAAAAAATTTTTTGGTTGGGCCACGATTTGGGCCGTGGGCTAAACGAGGCCCGTGGGGCCCGGCGGGGCGGGTTTGGGCCCCGGGAAAAAAAGCCGATTAATAATCAGGCTGGGTTTGGGTTGCAGGTCCAGACCTGCGAGTCGGGTCCAGATATGTAAAAACCCGGCTTGAACCTGACCCGTTGCCATTCCTACATATTGATACAGTAACACGATTCTAGATCGTTTTCCATATTCAAACAGATTATCACATTTTCACATATATAAATTTAGCCCTTAATTAATACATGGTAAGACAACAAATCAATTCATATCCTAAAAATGTATTGGATCTAAGTCTACCAAGAACAAAACGTGTTCATCAAATCATACACCTAGTCGTGTTCATCAATTCATATATCTTATCATTCAACTCTTCATTCAAAACAAACATATATGAATTTTTTTTTTTTTTTTTTTTTTTTTTTTTTTTTTTTTTGATCAAAACAAATCCTAAACGTGTTAAAGATCTAAAACTAATCAAGAACACACAAAAATGAATCATAAATATCCAAGTTAAGGAAGAGCCATGGAAGAGACTCACCTAGTTTATGGATCATAATTTTGTAGAGATTTGACCGACCCCTCAGTGTCTACCCAATAGCATTCAATGAGATTCATAGGAAATCAAAGAGTTCAATAAGTATTAGTAATCACAACCTAAATAACAAAAGATTCTTAAAAGCTTTGAAAAAGATTTTAAAAAGAAATTGGAAAATAGTTTCTGCCCTAATAAGCATTAAAGAGAGGTTTTATAGATCCAAAACGTTTTTGCATAAAGATATTAATAACACAAAAGATTTATTGCGATTTTCATATATAAAACTCTCTCTCTACAAAACTATCTCATAAGGTTTTGAAAATGACTTTTATCTCTTAATTGTAAGTAGTTTCTACCCTAATCTAATAGAGAGGGAGAGGTTTTTAAGAGCTAAGAAAAATGTGCAAACTTTTGTTGTGTGAAGATTGAAAAGGGTTTTTGGAAGAGCGGTGGTGAAAAGACTCTTTCTCTCAAGTTAGGGTTTTAAGTTGGAGGCATAAGGTTGTATTTATATGCTTAAACTAAGGTTTTCAGACTTATTTAAAGGGTTTTGAACATTCCTAAGAGTCTATGGGTCAGCCCCTATCAAAGATTGAAGTGTTGGAGGCCCAAAATTAAATTTCTGGGCTGCCAGAAGTGAAGGTGCGTGCGCACCCTTGAAGGATGCAAAATTTTGCTTCCTAAGAAACCCTAATTTTGATTGCATTGATGGCCTAACATCAAATGGCCATAACTCACTCATTTTAAATGCAAATTACACAAAATTTATGTTCAAATTGAAGTCCAAGATGTCTAATTTCCAGTGAAAGAAACTATAATAAAAATTCTTTGTGAATTAAAAGTTATTGTTAAGTTAAGATAGCTTGACCCCAGTTAATTAATTAAATTGCCCAAGTTGATTAATTAGGCTAAATTTCATCCAAATCATGGAGACACCAGCAAATCACCAAATAAACTAAATATAGCAAAAATTAAATTGACATGGTGATTTGTTGACAAATGAAGAAAATCTCTTGCAAAACAAAAACCTCACCCGGTGAATTTAAGGTCACTACTCCCAACAATCCACTAATCAATAATCAAGCGGTTACAAGTATGAGGAATCTTACCACTGCCCTAGCCTATCCCAAAATACTAACCTACAGTTAAACCTTCGCTCCTATACCTAATTGGACTTGATCTTGTAGTAGCCTTCTTTCCTTTGTTTCACAAATTTCTAATCTGTGACTGACTCCTTTGCACGAATCCCAGTACGTGACTAACTCCAGCAATTTGAATGATTGTTGTTGGTTGCAAAGTTCTTCACTTTATAAATGATGAAGATCAAGAAGCACTTGGTTACAAAACCCTATGGCATACAAACACAGTAGCTTCTCACAAAAAAATAAAATAAACTTTTTAATCTCTACATTCATGTGTGGCAACTCTTAAAATAAGCCTTATATATGTCTAGGGTTGTGAGAAAAGAAACCCTCAACAAATACATCAGCATGGGCTGAATTTCAGATCTGAAAATTCTAAAATCGTAATTCTCGATAAATCGAGCCTATGTCAAGCTTCCCATTTAGTCTCGATAGTAGCTATCTCTCGAGCTTTAATAAGACAACTTTTCTTCGCTTGTTTTTTAGTTCAATCTTCATATTTTTTATACTAACACTTGATATGTTTGAACAACATATTTCTTGATGTATTAAACTCAACTTAGATCTACCTAATTATAAGTAAAGTGCGTTTTGTCAAAGGAGTAGTCAATGACATAAAAAATTATGATTCTAATAGTTATGATCAAAATAGTGAGCAAAGATCATTTTCAGCATTATTTTTAAAGCAATTTACTACATTTTTGAGTTGTGATTACTTCCAAACTGTATATTTTTAGACCCCTTAAAACACAAGTTGTTTAACCTAGTTATTTAGCCAAGTGATTAATTAGATAAATTATTCAAATTTAGGTTAACACAATAAAATCATATCATGCAAATAATGCATAAATATAAATAACACACGATATGATAACCCAAGAAAACTAAACCGGTAAAAAACTTGGGAGGATTTAACCTAGCTATCCTCAAGGTAAAACAGATCCATTATGAAATAATTGAAGTTTGTACAATAAGACTTAGACCACTAACATTCTATTGCTACCTCGAGTAGAAAACTTACTACCACAACCACGTGACAGCTCCGAATCTACGGACTACTTCTTTCTTTGATCCACTGCAACCACAAGTTCTCCTACTTATGACTTTGAGACTCCACTCAAAGGTTTCAGATCTTCTTTAAGTTTGATAGAAATTTAGACCCCTTAAAACAACAATTGGATTAACCTAGTTAATTAGCTAAGTGATTAACTTAGTCAGTTTCAGCAATTCTAGGTTGTCACAAACAAACAATCATATTAAAAGTATAAAGCAGCGAAAATATAAAAGACACAATGATATGATGACCCAGGAAACCACACGGTAAAAACCTGGGAAGGATTTGACCTAGCTATCCTCAAGGTAAACCTGAATCCACTATGCGAAAGAATCGAAGTTCATACAAAAGGACTTACAAGCTCCCTGCTTGACTTCCTAATGCTACCCACCAGTAGAACTTACTGATATGACCACATGCAGTCTCCAAATCCACAGACTCCTTCTTTCTTGGATTCTCCAATCAAGATACAAGCACCCCCACTTGTTTTCCTTTAAGCTCTAATAGCAGCAACCTTGTTGATCATCAAGATGTAAATAATATCTCTACCTTGAAAACCCTAAGTTTTGTGTAAAGGAAAGCTCCTCTAGATCTCACAAGAGATTTACACAAAACAGCAAAGTATGAGCAACAACTCAACTGGAGCAACTCTAAAAACGTGGCTAGGGTTTTTCTTTATATACCTAGGGTAACAACAGAAAACCCAAAACGTTTAATGAGTTAGCGCTGAGCTAGAATATTTTGCAGAAAAACATTCTGCCCGAGATTCGATCGATCGAGTATTTCTTTCGATCAATCGAGCCAGGCCGAAATGCACCAATGCATCTGCAGCCACTCGATTCCAACTTTACATGAAATACCCAACTTTGAGCAAGTCTAAACAAGACTAAACAACCTGTTTTGATCATGATTTGCCAACAATACAAATTAGAGTTCTAAATACATAAAATTCTAAATCTTTAGAACTTAACAAACTTCCCCTTTGGCAATTCGTGACAAAACACAAACACTAAACTCAAAGTTTACAATTAAAAAAAAAAAAACCTTTACAAAATAATGCTTATAAACCAAAATTCAATCCTAACTACTATCCATCAATTGCAAGTGTAGACAGCAACTCAATTGAATCAACCTGTTTATTCCTGAAATACTCAACAAACCCATAAACGCATATGTGACAGAAAATAGTATATAAATAGGTATAACATTCTTGTATGATTCACACAACACACAATAAAGACATATATCAAATGAATAACTCATAGAATATAAATCAATAAACAGTGAATCCAAAGCAACAAGAATCACAAAGAAAAAATGTATATCAATCAATGTTACTCCCCCTAACATGAATATCCCCAAAAAGAAACGATATGCATGGTGAAGCGCCTAAATACAATCTAACAGCTCCACAAGCTCCTCAAAACAACAAAAACTCTCCCTAACTACAAAACTCCTCTAGAAACACTACTCCCTCTTTTTGTGACGAAATGCCAAAGGGCAATCACAATCCATCATCAAAAGGAGGTGGTGAGGGAGACCGAAGATGTGCCAGATCAGCTCGCAACGCACGGATCTCATCAAGCAAGTCCACCAAAATCTGACCATGAGCCACCTGAACGGTCATGACAGTCTCCAAAGTACGACGGATATCAAAGTCATCCGATGGAGGTGGAGGAACAGCAACAGCAGCATCAGGATCAGGAACAGCCTCACCAGAAGGACCTGTAGAAGAAGAGGGAGAAGGTGCGAACCCAGAAAGTGTAGACCTAGGGTGTTTAAAGCTAGCTCGAAGATGAACAGCCCTCTGTCTAAGAAAAGACGCACCTATAGGACCAATGACATGCACAGGCTCAAAGAAGGGGAAACCATTAAGATCAAGATAAAGAAGAATTCTATGAATAAAAATAGGATAAACAAGGGCATGAGAAGAAGATGAACTCCTATACACTTCGTTCAAAGAACAAAGGAACAAATGGGGAAAACTAATAGGAGTATCGGTAACTAGAGCGTACAAAAATACACACCTCTCGAGAAGAAAGGTGTGCAGATGAGAGATGGGCCAAAAGCAGTGACACACTATCCTAAAGAAAAGATAGTGTAGCTTAGAAAGCTCAGCAGTGGTGATCCTAGGATCAGAACCCCACTGGATAGATGACCCAGTGATGTAAGACATAACATCACTCAAAAGTGGAGACTCATCATAAAAGTAGACAGGGTGCTGGACCAAAGGTACCCCTAGAGCATCAGCCACTACTGTAGGAGTAATGATGTACTCTACGCCTTGTATCCAACTCTTTACTAAAGTGTTGGAATCATAGACGCGGATCGAGATATTCGAGTAGAACTCTCGAATCAAGGTAGCAGGTGAAGGAGGATCAGAAATATCCACCAAGGGTAGCCAGCCCCTACGCTCTAAGTTTGCCCTAATGGCAGGATCCAACTCATCTAGAATGACAGAACGCTCAGACCAAATCTTATGCTTAAGGTTCAGCTTCTCAAAGATCTCCTGGTTTTTCTCACTCGGAAATTTCTCATGGTCAAAGGACGGAGGGGAAAGAGTAGGTGAAGGGACAGACCTATAAGCCCTAGTTTCCTAGGCATGATGCTAAGGAAAGGACAGAGACACAAGAGAAAACCAAAAGAGAAACAAATAAAAACCAAGGGCAGACTGCAAGTTAGCACAAAAAAAATATAAAAAAACTATATGATGCATGAATAGTTAAAATGCCATGATGCATGTACTAATGCAGTAAACAATGTTCAATTTTAAGTTCAATTCACAAAATTGGCTCGAGCATAGAGTTTCTAACCAAAAACCCCAAAAATTTGAAAACCACTTGTAAAATTTTGAAGCACATTGATGAATTAAGCATTACAAAATACAATCCATAGATGATAATGCCTAATTTCATCCAATCAACAAGCCAATTTCATCAAATTCAACCTAATTGAACAAAATCCCCAATTCGGAACAATTATAAACCCTAGAATTTTCAATTTTCCACAAAATCCAAAATTGATCAAATTAAACTATCAAGAACATGTTTATAGCTTGTCCCCATAAAAACCCATTGATCAATTTCACAAAATTGGACTTGAAACATCAAAAATCCCAAAAAGAAAGAGGTCCGAAAATATGAGATAAAATGCATAAAAAATGCAAGTAAACTCAAAAATGAGGGGCAAAAGAGACTTACAGACTTGAGGAAAGAGAATTCTTGCAAAAATTTTGGAGGAAAACGACAAAAAATCGTTGTAGATCCTTGCCTAGTCGGTGAGAGAAAAGAAAGTTTGAAAAAGACTTTTTGAAAAAGGAGTGGAATCAGTTAAAGAGTACTGTTTAAAAAACCTGATTCACGACTTTCGATTGATCGAAAATTACATTCGATCGATCGAATCACTCCGAAAGTTTTAAAAAGAATTTTAAATATTTTCGATCGATCGAAAAACAGAATGGACCGATCGAAACAGGCAGTGGATCACAGTATTTTGAGAAAAATTTCAGTTTTGAAAAACTCAACCCAATTTTTGAAAATAACTCCTCAAAGCATTAAAAACAATGAAACACAATGCATGAGTATGAGATGAAATGGAATGCCTTTTCAAAAAACCCAAATTTGTAATCCCAGATTCTCCAAGGTAAAGTTTCAGCCAGTTCTTCCTTTAAATTCACAAGTAAAAAAAATGTTTTGCATAAACTCAAGATATTTTTCAAACTTGGTTGGTCAGACCAAAAACACACACAATAACATGTACAGTGTTTAGCAAAGAGTAACTTGTGTAGTGTGTGCAAACTAGCAAAAACTTGAGATACATGTGAGGTGATATGAGAATAGAAATCAATCACAAAGTCTACAAAATTCATCACACAGAATTTAAAAGAGACTATCACATAAAGAGTTACATCCTATAACTCCCACATCTCCTAGAACAAAAGCTTGCAATCATGTAAGTTTCTTATATTTTTGCCTCATAATTATGTGAGATGGCATCAAGCCTAATAATATACACCAATTTTAAGCATTAAGCAATTAAGCCAAGGCATCACCTTATGTTCTTTTTGTGCATGTGCTACACTTTCTCGAGCACAGAATCTTATGATATGCACTAAGGTGTTCATGATTGGCTAGTGAACAGTGGTGAGATGATTATTTATGCCTTTCTCAAAAGGATCAAGTCCGACAATCAAATAACATGTGACTTCAAGATCAAGACAAAGTGATCAAAAACCATAAACATCTTTCCCATACAACATGCACTACAAAGTTTCAACTAGTCAAGTGCAATAAATAAGCTCATCAATGCTAAACAAGGTACATAAGACATGTTATGTGTAAATAAATTAACCAACCTTGTTTTCAAAAACCAAGAAACATAGTGCTTAACATATTTTGCTTTTCTCTTCTTCTTTTTTTTTTCTTTTTTTTTTTTTTTTATTATTATAAGAGAAAACAAATAAATCCTAGAATGAAATGCATGAATGTAATGCAATGCAAGTCCTAGAACAAAGAAAAACGCAAAAAACCAAATAACAATGGTCACAAAGGAATGAGCAATGAAGCACAAGGACCATGTCAGAAAGACTCAATTAGGTTGAGTCTTTTGCATCCAAAACCTTTTAGATGCACCATGAGCATTGGAGTTCTTATTCACATTAGCATGATTTCCAACTCTAGGATTGGAATAAAGGTTCAACGCCTTTACCAATTCACCAATGAGTGCCATAGGATCTTGTGTTTGAGGCACAGGCACCTTTGGTTTGTTTGCTCTCTTAGCAGCTTGAAACTTGTAACATTTAGGACGAATGTGTCCAGACTTTCCACAATAGTGACAAACCCAAGCAAGTTTACCATATATCTGTTCCTTAGAATGGGTAGAATCCTTAGGTTTAGACTCTCCTAGATCAACCCTAATCTTTCTAGGTGGTGAAACTTCTATGGGTTTAACAACCTCACTCACAGGGGGCTTAACAGTTTCACTCACAACCTCACTCGCAGAAGGTTCAGAAGAAGATGGAGGAACAAAGTTTGTGAAATGTGGTGCAGAATCAAAGATGCTTTCAACATATCCTAAACCAGATTTATCAGAAGGATACTTTTGAACATTCAACATGTGATCAAGTTTAGAACTAGCAGATCTAGCAACAGATAAATCATGTTCCAAAGTTTTAACTTTATCAAGTAAGAGCATGTTTTCAGATTTAACATTGTTGAAAAGATCATTAGCATCAAACAAGTTAACAAGCAAATTCTTCTTTTCAAGCTCAAGAGATTCAATTTTCTTCAGACTAAGTTCAACATTTATAGCATTTTTTGCAGCAATTTTGCAAAGTTTATTGTAGGCCTCTTGAAAATCTGCATCCTCAGAGAGTTCCCTATCAGAAGGGTTCTCTTCAACAGATATGCTTTCATTTACTACAGCAGTAGCAGTGAAAGCAATGAAGTTTCCATCCTCGTCACATCCAGACTCATCATCAGAAACCTCATTATCACTAAGGGTTACAGCCATAGCTTTACCCTTAGATCTCAAGAATGTATAACATTCAGATTTTACATGATCGTACCCTTGACAGCCAAAATACTGAGCACCCAAAGGATTGTTTAAAGATTGACCAACTTTTTCTCTAGGTTTTTCAAAATTATTAACCCTAGTGGGATCATTCTTCCTAAAGTTTCTAGGTTCAACAGTGTTTGTACCTCTTGCCTTTCTATTGTTATTCCTCTGAAAATTTCTAAAGTTCTTGGCAAGGTAGACAATCTCTGTAGCAGAGAGCTCATCATCAAATCCACCAGCATCAACATCATCGACTGACTTAAGAGCCATTGATTTGGATTTGTTTACTTTGGGTAGGTCAGACTCATAAGACTGAAGAGATCCTATAAGCTCATCAACAGGGATGGTGTCCACATCCTTACTCTCAGTAATGGCAGTCACTTTGGGTCTAAAGTCTTCAGTTAAAGATCTAAGAATCTTCCTAACAATTTTAGGTTGAACATAGATTTCACCCAAATTAAAAACAGAATTAACAATATCATTTAATTTAGCATAGAATTCATCAAAAGATTCATCATCAGACATTCTAATGGTTTCAAATCTAGAAGTCAATTGCTGCAGTTTATTAATCTTTACTGCCTTTGTGCCTTCATGCACAGTTTGAAGGATTTTCCAAGCAGTGTGAGCAACCTCAACGTTAGAGATTCTCTTAAATTCCTCCATAGAAACACCATTGAAGATGACATTCATAACTTTGCTATTGAAGCCTGCTGCTTCTTTTTCAGAAGTTTGCCACTCACTCATAGGAGTAGTGGGCTTCTGCTATCCGTATTTAACGGAATTCCAAACCTTCTCATCAATAGATTTCAAGAATGCTTTCATCCTTACTTTTCAATAAGCATAGTTATTCCCATCAAAGTGAGGAGGAACAACAAGAGTGTCCATGCTCCATGACAACAGGGGTCAAGGATCAGCTCAGAGATCAAAAAATCTCTAACAAAAGAGCTACCCGCTCTGATACCACTTGATAGAAATTTAGACTCCTTAAACCAACAATTGGATTAACCTAGTTAATTAGCCAAGTGATTAACTTAGTCAATTTCATCAATTCTAGGTTATCACAAACAAACAATTATATCAAAAGTATAAAGCAGCGGAAATATAAAAGACACAATGATATGATGACCTAGGAAACCACACGGTAAAAACTTGGGGAGGATTTGACCTAGCTATCCTCAAGGTAAACCTAAATCCACTATGCGAAAGAATAGAAGTTCATACAAAAGGACTTACAAGCTCCCCACTTGACTTCTTAATGCTACCCACCAGTAGAACTTACTGACACGACCACGTGCAAACTCCGAATCCACAAACTCCTTCTTTCTTGGATTCTCCAATCAAGATACAAGCACCCCCACTTGTTTTCCTTTAAGCTCCAATAGCAGCAACCTTGTTGATCATCAAGAAGTAGATAATATCTCTACCTTGAAAACCCTAAACTTTGTGTAAAGGAAAGCTCCTCTAGATCTCACAAGAGATTTACACAAAACAGCAAAGTATGAGCAACAACTCAACTAGAGCAACTCTAAAAATGTGGCTAGGGTTTTTCTTTATATACCTAGGGTAAAAACAGAAAACCCAAAACATTTAATGACTTAGGGCTGAGCTGGAATATTCTGCAGAAAAACATTTTGCCCGAGATTCGATCGATCGAGTCTTTCCTTCGATCGATCGAACCAGGCCGAAATGCACCAATGCAGCTGCAGCCACTCGATTCCAACTTTACATGAAAGACCCAACTTTGAGCAAGCCTAAACAAGACTAAACAACCTGTTTTGATCATGGTTTGCCAACAATACAAATTAGAGTTCTAAATACATAAAATCCTAAATCTTTAGAACCTAACAAAGTTCTTTATGCAGCAACTGAAGTGATCACCAATTTCTTGACATGAATCTTGATCTTGATGATCCTGAGTGTGTGTGAAGGTAAACACCTCTAGATCTTAAAAGAGATTCAACACATAGCACATCAAAAGACCTCTAAAACGTAGATATGGTTTTTCCTTTTATACTTGGAGTAAAACATAAAACCCTACACATCACATGAGCTTAGGTTGAATTGGAAATTCTGCAGAAAAATAAATCTGCACGATATTCGATCGATCGAGTCTAATTTTCGATCAATAAAGCCTTGCAAATTAAGTCCAATAAATTCTGCAATCACTCAATTCCAATTTTACAAATAAACACACTTTGAGCAGCCTAAACCTAGACTCTAAGTTTTGATCATGGTTTGCCAACACATTACAAATTGAAATTCTAATATATTTAGTTCCTAAAGTCTTAGAACCTAACACAAACTATCAAGATAACTTCAATTACCCTTTTTTGACATATTAAGCTCATCATTGGGACCAAAGACTAAAGATTATTAACCGGTACAAAATGAGGTATCTATAATATCATAATTTGCAACAACTCATTGTCCAATATGTTTTCTTTATCCTTAAACACAAGTTTTTAAGTAGTGACTTCAATATATGAATGGTCATATATGTTATCTTTCAATTGAGGAGTAGAAAGATAATTCGAAATCCATATACACCAATATGAAGTGTTTATCATTTAAAAGTAATTTCATTTTTATGAATATCCTTGAATTTGGAAAAAAAAAATGTATAGGTTAACATAAAAATTATTATGGATACTTGTGATCCTAACCCAAAGGAAATACTTAAATTAAAGGCTAATAAATTTAAAAATGCTCATAAATTTAAAAGTCGCCATTCTTAAACAAAAATTATTTTTTATTATAAAAGTAGATATTTTAACAAAAAAGGTGACCTTTGGATGTTGTCGTGCCCTTTGGTTATGAAGGCTGCTTAAGTCTAGGTTTATAGATGGATTCAGTCAATGAAAGTCCCTTAAACTTAATCAATATCAACAACATAAAAAAAAAAAAAAAAAGACTTGACTCTACCAAAGCTTGGAAGGATTAGAACTTGGGGCATTAATTAGAACAAAACTGAAATTGGGAGCATGTTATGTATTACACCTCACAATTGGACAAACATAAGAGAGAAGCAATTAAAATACCATATTATTATAATTAGTTTAAATAAGAAATATCTATATAAATACTTGATGCATCATCTATCTATTTATAATCTAAATATACCATAAAACCGAAATTTCTGACTTTTGGTTGATTTTTTTTTTTTTTTTACTATATTATAAAAATTGGATCTCACAACTAGAGGATGCACACAACGATGACAAGTAGCATAATCTTCTATTAATTTAAAATGATGTGAACAAATTGTACCACATGGCAAATAACAATTTGTCCATAACATAACACATCTAACATGTCAACATTTAAATATATATACTAATTACATAATAATGACATGTGCCATCTTTTGTAAATCTAACTATCTATACAAGAATGTTTAGCATTACTCCTCCTCTACCATTCCTTTAATTTCTTTTAGTTTTTACCTATTACTAATTTACTACTTCAATCTTCTCAAATAAAAAAAAAAATTATTACTTCAAAATAATTAGTTACAGACTTGCAGGTATTAGATTGCACGTCCTTTTGTATTTCATTACTATAGACCTTTCATTATTTGTTTTGAAATTCATTTGCACTTGCCACTTGGTGCTTTACGTTTTGCAACTCATAGCTATTCATTTTCTTTAGGCATTGGTGTAACTCATGGCTGCTCGTTCTTTTTGCTTTTCGGTTTTTAATTCTTTGTGTAAATAAAACAAAGCCTTGAAAATTAAAAAAATTAGCAGTGTCCATCGTCCTCTGCTGTTATTTTGTATTGGCCTTGAAGTGAAGCATCAACTCTCTCTCTCACTCTCTCTCTCATAAATTTGAAATCCAATTCGTCAATCTATTTTTTTGTTGGTGGATTGCTTACTCAAAAGTGTTTGACGAAATGGTTTAGGCTTGGCCTTGAAAAGAATACATTAATTAACAAATGTTGTACCGCATCAATGGCTAAAATTGTGCCATAACCTTATGATGAAAGTGATCATTATCCTCATCGTGAAAGCGAAGAGGAAGATCTCCAATTGCTCCACGAAGGGTTTTTTTGTTTTTTGATTTTTTTTTTTTTAATATCCATTATTCAAAGTTCTTTCCTTCGTACATGTTTACCTATTTGTCTTTTGCAATGTTGTCCTTTCTATTTATTAAGTTTCATGCCTTTGCTTAGACATGACAATACGGGTCAGAATTTTCTAACTCGACCCGAAAAATACTTGTAATTTTTATGATCCGAAACAAAAACGGGTTGACCTGTAACCCGACCCGATTTTTTTGCAAGTCAACCCGACCCGGATAACCAATAACCCGACCCGTTAAAAAAATTCGCTAAAAAAATATTTTAATTAATTTTGGTACTAGGTGCATAAAGCACAAAGTATAAAAACTAATGATTAATATATTATAAAAAATGACTATTTAATTCATCATAAGTACCACCAAGCAGAAAAAAAAATCATCAAAAGTACCCATAAGAGCTAGCTAGCCTAGGCTACCTAGCTTCTGTGCTTGCCTTGCCTACAACACGTTACAACTTACACAAGAGACAAGACAAGGGCCGGCCAAGGCTGTCAAGAAGTGAAGAGTCATCACTCATCAGTAGTCAAGACAACCATTAAAAAAAAAAAAATATATATATATATATCTCTCTCTCTCTCTCTCTCATAAGGAAGATGATGTAAGTGAATTACATTTTGTTTGGTATATGTTGTGCTATATTTTTTTAATAATAAAGATTGTAATGTTGTGTGGTATTATTTTTTATTGCAATTTTTTTTTAATGATTAGGAATTTGATCATTATGAAAGTGGTCGTGGTGCCAAAACAAAAAAGTCTCAGTTGGACTTATATCTAGAAGAGCCTAGACTTAACAAAAAGCAAAATTCAAAGTTGAAAGTTCTCTCTTGGTGAAAAGAGCATTACAATCGGTTTCCAGAGCTCTCTTTAATGGCACGGGATCTCATGAGCATTCCGATAACCACTGTTGCTTCTGAGTCAAGTTTTAGCACTGGGAAAAGAAATTCTTACTCCGTATTGATCACGTTTTTTACATGAGAATGTGGAAGCTACATTGTGTACTAAAAGTTGGCTATATTGATCACGTCTTTTATAGTCATAATTATACAATTTTAATTCTTTATTGATTTGTTTTCATGGTATATTAAGTTATATTAAAATATTGTATTGTAAATGAAGATACTGACGAAATTGGCCAACTTCAGCTACAATTTGCAAGTATAAATATTTGTAGTACTGAATCTGCTACCAACGTTGAGTAGATTGAGATCGAGGTGTAATTCTTATAAAATATTTACTTATTCTTCTTTACTTAATATGTTATGTTTATTTTTAAATATTTTTTTGTTTAATTTATCTTTCTAAGTAATCTAACTTTACTATTATTTTAAATGCAACAGGAACATGTGCACTTAAGAAGATCGATAACTTTCTACTTTACTAGATTACTTGTTTTGTTTATTTTAAGATCTATCTTTTTTTGAAGATGTAAACTTGTAATTATATGCATTTTGATAGTGCACTATTAACATTGAAGACTTTTTCCATCATGAATTTATGAATATAAATAATTTTTGTCATGCTCAAAACTATTAGAATTAGAAGGATATTAACAAGTGGCATTAAGTGCAATTCATTTGCTTAATTGATTTTATTCATTCTCTCTAAACAGGTTGTCATTGATTTGTTTTTGTAAAAAAAAACTTGTTTGAAAAATACGGGTAAACCCGACCCGACCCGCAACCCAATTGACTCGACCCAAACCCGACTCGACCCGCCTGTTTTGCCATGTCTACCTTTGCTTTGCTCAATCAAAGAAATAGGAATGGCAAGGGTCGGGTTCGGGTTGGGTTTCTTTATACCCGAACCCGACCTGCGGGCCTATACCCGTTACTCAAACTTGGCCCGTTTAACAAACGAGTTTTTTTGTTACACCCAAAGCCACCCCGTTGGGGCCCAAATCACAAAAAAAGAAATCAGAACAAACCCAAAATCACAAATCATCACAGGACAACATTTTCTTGGCAATTTTATTGGCATCCAAACAGATGCCAAGATTTAACAAACCAATCTGTACAAAAAATCCAACAAATCCCAGAAATTTTGCAAATCCAGAAATAAAATTAGCAAATCTAAAACTCCCACCAACAAAACACAAAAGAAAACCAAAAAATTTGGCTCACAAAAACAAAAACCCAAACCCAAATTTTGCTCACAAAAACACGAAAAGAGAAAAACCCCAACCCATCCGGTTGTGGGTCTGTAACAGGTGAGGGGTAGTTCACGGTGGTTGTGGAGATTTTCGTGATTGTTGAGAGTTTCAACTTGTTGGCGTGGTGCTTGGTGCTTGATTGTGGCTGGGCTTGTCGGCGAGGATTTTCTTGGTCACTTGAGGGAGGGCTTGCGTGGCAGCGTAGGGCTTGATTGCTTGAGTTGAAATTGAGAGTGGAAACTGGAAACTAGAAACTAAACTAAGTAAGGTTGAGGCGTGAGAAGGGTGGCTGTTGAATCAGAGAGTGAGGTTTAGAATAAGCGTGAGACTTGAGAGGTGGCTGAAGAGATTGTAAGTGTAAGGTGAGGCTCTGAGTAGAAAAATTTAGGGTTATAACTATATATACATGAGGGTATTTTAGTAACTACATATATAAATAACCGGGTCAGGCCGGGTTTGAGTTCAGGCCGGGTTTTTGTAAAAACTCGGACCCAACCCTTATTTTTTTAAAAACCCATACCTGACCTTATTTTTTATCGGGCCGAGTTTTAGGGTCAGGCCGAGCCGGGTATCCACGGGTTGGGCAGAAATTGCCATCCCTACAAAGAAATCAGAGTGTAGATTGGAATTCATTAAACAAAATCAAAGTGGAACATTTTCAGTGATCATGCTCAGGTACAAAATTTGTACTATTTAGTTATTGATGCTATCTGCATGATGTTTACTTTTTATTTTTGTTGGTTTACCAAATTTTCATTGTAGGTAGCAGACCCTGATTTATTAAAATTTTGCTTTCTATATGCCCACAAATTATGTATGAGAAAGAAATGAATGGTTATTGGTTGATTTTGCTCATTGGTTTATTTATTGGTTACACCATGGAAAGTTGTATATAAAAAATATCTAATTATACACATGTATTCTTAAAAAGAATTATATTCCATGAGACAACAATAGTGAAACCAGTTAATTTCTACCCATAAATACTTTTGGTAGTCCAAATAATAATAATAATAATAATAATAATAGCAACAATTACATAAAAATATAAAATCTATTTTTTATGGTCGTTCAAGTAAAAAAAAAAATATTTACAATGAAACTAGAAATGTGTAATTATTTTTTAAATGTGAAATATGAGGATACATGAATTGATGACACACATGCTTTTCTCAAACCATCTTGCTTTCCTTGATTATAATTATGTTTTAGTTATTTACAATTGTTACTTCTACTTAATATTTTTATATAACACTAGTGCTTGCATAAGATCTTCCAAGCATCACGATGATGACAACTAGTCACTAACTCGTGTTATGCACAGGAACCTACCTATTTGCGAGGTAGACTAAAATAATTTGATGAAGAAGTCATTGGTTGAATGTGCAATGGCTTACAAAAAATTTTCCAGACTTACAAAAAATTTGTCAGACCGTTTTAGATATTGCAAAAAAATAACTCAAAAATTCAAATATTAAAACTTCTGAAATATCAAAAATATTAAAGAATCAGATCACTGCTTAGAAACTATTGAAACAAAACAATATATATATATATATATATGTAGGGTCTCGATTTGTAGCCAAAGCCCAAAAGATGTGGGATGTGAGCCCAATACAATGAATTTGTAGAGAGTGGGTGAAAGAGCTGGGCTATTTGTGAATTGGACAATGGCTAGTATGAGTTTAAAAGATGAACAAACACAGAAACACACGTAAAACTTGATGAAATAAGTGTCCGAGGAGATGAACTATTACTTTAACCACTATTCCTAAAAGCTAATACAACCCTTAGTGCTACAGTAATTCTTTTTTTCTCCACTTTTACTATCTTTTCCCCATCCCATTCTTACGGGGGGTCTTTTACATTATATAGTTTCCTTTCAGATCATCTCGATCGTATATTTGTTAATCATCTAAGCTCTCACTTGAGTATATGTCCTATCAGGCATTTTCTTTGGCTCTCTGTGAATGGTGGCAGTTGAGACTGCACTGTTCAGGGGTCTTCTCCACATAAATGCGGCCAGAAAAATTGCTACAGTGCATTTAATGCGGTGGTAGCAGCTTTTCTTTTAGATATTTCTGTATTCTTATCCTCATCGTATGTGCCTGAAGTTTATTCTTATCGTTGGAAATTTCTGGAAGGTCACCTAAATCGCCCAAGTACTTGCTTGATCGATATTCATCCTATCCGAGAAGGATAACCTCCTCAGACTATATTCCTCCCCCCTTTCCTTATGTGACCCACCATTTTGGGGCTCTCTCCAATCATTTACTCATTCTCGGACATATCCATATCCTCAAATAGGGCCCAAGGCCCAGTATACAAATCTGGGCTCTTATCCCCACAATATATATATATATATATATATGACTAAACAATAGAGAAATAAAAGAGAAAGATGGGTTACATTCAAAAGAATAATTTCAATTATTGCAAACTTTTTTATCTTGTAAAAAATAGCTAAAGAGAGTTTGGTGGTTCGTATACGAAAATTACTTTTTAAAAAAATACATGAAAAACCATAATATATATATATATATATATTTAACAAAGTAGAGGAGAAGAAAATAACATAAGAAGAGTTCATACCTATAATCGGCTTTAAAAAAAAATTGGGGTTTGCTTTGCTTTTATAGTGTCCATGATTAACTTCGCAAATTTGGAGATAAATTATCAATGTTTAAGTTTGGGTTTAAGTTGGACTTGTTAGAGAGATATAGTTTCACGCCTTGTTAAGTTTGGACAAAACAAAAATAAATTTTTTTTTTTTTAAATGATAATGATGAGTTTGAGTTTTAGTTGGACTTGTTAGAGAGATAGAGTTTCACTCCTTATTAAGTTGAGAAATGCTATGTCTACAACATTTCTACAACATTTCCTAAGTGGCAGGTTGTTATTGGTTGTTGTTGTTGAGGCAAAAAAGTAATCTTAGTGTTAGTTTCAAATTTGAACCAATAACAACTAACCACCTGTGATTTGTTGTAAAAATGTTGTAAAATTGTTGTAGACGTAGCATCTCTCTATTAAGTTTGGACTATAAAAATAATTTTGTTCGTTATATATATATATATATATATAGATAAACTTTTTTTATTATTTATTTTTGGTTTTGTTAGGTATCATTAGTACTATAGTATATATTATTTAATTTTTCATCTTTTTTTCCAATGGAATTTTCTTTGAAGTTGATCATTCTTCGTGCCACATTAATGGCTAGTGGGGTTTGACATGGTCTTTTATTTTTTGAATAACAAAGAAGTTCTATTCTAAATGCTAAATAGCACATAAACAATAGTACACAATGTGCTCGATAATCGGCACATAGACGTCTTGTCATGGTCCAAATCCAATATCTCTTGAATTTGTTGAGCAACGATAGTTGTTAATTAAGCAAACTTTATTATAGACTAATAATGGTAACGATGTGTTTGAATTTAAGTTGAACTTGTGAAAGAGATAGAGTTTCACTTCTTATTAAGTTTGGACTAAACAACAAAAATAATAATATTTTTAAAAAATAATAATGATGAGTTTGAGTTTAAGTTGGACTTGTTAGAGAGATAGAGTTTCACTCATTGTTAAGTTTAGACTAAACAAAAATAATTTTATTTAAATATTGTGCTGACGTGGAAAATTAATTGTGAGAGATTTAGAAGTTTTGGTTATATATATATGTGTGTGTGTGTGTGTATAATAATAATAATAATAATAATTGGGAAAAAAATTATAAAAACATTCATGCAACGCAAGGGCTAAATTCTAGTAAAAAATAAATACATGAGAATTAATGCATTTGACTAATTAACACTTGGCAGTTAATTAAGGACAAAATTTAGCTATAATATTAGTTGTAGCTATAAACTACAACCTTACATTTGAGGTAAATTTTGACAAATCTAACATTGGATTATATCTTCTTCTTATATCCTCCATGCTTGCAAAATTTCCAAAAAATTAAAAATCAATAATTATGTCATCAATAAAAATTTTAAATTACAAGTTTTTTAAGTCTAAAATTATGTATAAAATATAAGCTTATAGATCATATAGTAAATAATATTCAATTGATATGTATATTAAGAGTGTAAAAAAAATGCAATTTAACGGTTAGATTTTCAAAATATGTATGTAGTAATGTTTATTTTATTGAGTAAGGTTGTACCCTCTAGCTACAATTAATTTTGTAGCTAAACTTTGTCCATTAATTAATACATGCAAACTTTTGATTTTTGTGAGGTGAAATGTTAAGTGAAGAGAATCTAGTTGCCTCTTAAAAAATATGTCACTTGAATCTTAAATTATAATCTATAGCTAAGGTTCATGCTAATATATAGGGTAAAACTTAAGACCAGTACCTTCAATGTACTAAACCCGTTGCGATGAAAACATGTGGTCAAAAATAGATATATGTCACCATCACAATGGGTCCAATTTTACTAATAAAATAATTGGACAAAAATCAAGTACATGTATACTGCAATTAGTGGAATATAAAGTGGAATACAAAATATGGGATCAAAGATTTTCATTCCCACATCACTAAGTACTGAATAATTTTCCCAAAAAAAAAAATGGTCATTTAATGGAGACAGAGTAGGAAATAGGAGTAACTTCCAAAACAAATATATAAATTCCGAATAAAGCTATGGCCACAATATTTTCATAACAATTTCACAACAAAGTCTAAGTGACAAACTTTTGAGAGTTACCGGTTATGCAGTTATGTCTACCCCTAGGCTTGTGAAATTGTTTTATAAGAGAGACTACTCTTAAAACCTGCATAGATAGTAGCAGTTTCCATCTATGTATTCAATGCTCTTTACATAATACTGCATATATTAACATCATGGCTTCCAACAAACAGCATATTATAACATTGCTTGTTTTGTTCTCGTTTTTTGTGGGTTTCTCTCAAATAACTTCCGACTTGTTTGGGCCGGCAGCTTCAGGGGGTGTTGAATCATTCCCATGCTTCAAGAACCTCGCTCCTTGTCAACCATACTTGAAGGGCTCCTATAGCAATTGAAGGTGACAATCACCAATGATCTCAAGTGCCTCTGCGACATATTAGCCCATACCGACCTCTTGAAGACTTTCAACATTACCCCGGTGGAGCTCATGAAGCTTCCTAAGGAGTGCGGTATTGATATTAAGCAGTCAGCATGCAGAGGTTTTTCAGATCTTCTTCTCTCATTTTTGTTTTTGCTTTTAGTTCTGCTTAATTAGAATTCAGTTTTATATGGTTATTTTTGGTGGTATTAGTCTTTATTTCCTAGGTTAGAGTGGCTTGCATTTGAATTATTGATGTGCTTTGTGGGTTTTTATTTTTATTTTTTATACATCAATAGTTGGTGTGAGAATTTTGAACCTTGAATATCTTTGTTAGAAATATTAAAATGAGTCAATTGAATTATAAGACTTTTAGCTGTTTCGTGAGTTATGACATGTAAATTGATTTGTTTTTGTTGGAAATAAAAGAGAGATAATACATGAATTTTCCTTAGAAATTACACAATTTGATATTACCAAAAAAGAGGTGGCAGAGATGAGGCGTGGACCAAGTCACTGTCTTGAGACAAATCGTGTCATCTACGGTATATCCGATGTAGTTAGACAAATAGTTTCTGCACATTACCCCTAGCTAGGATACAACAGCCCAGCCACCTTTGCTGATTATCCTTGCTTGCCTACACTGCTCATAGGATATAAGCTCTCTATAGTACTTTCTTTTCCCAGAAAATTTTGTAAAAGATAGAATATTTTTGTGAGTAGTAAAAAGCAATAGATGGTAAGTGTTTAGGACAATTAAAAAAAAAATTGTTTTTTTTTTTGAAAAGTTTCTAGCTTTGTAATTCAAAAATAATGTGTCTTTTACTTTTATTTCTTTCCATATATATATATATAGCTGGACCTTTAACTTGTCCTTAGCCAAAAAATCAAAAAGATTTGATATCAATTAAATGGTCATAAAGATATTGAAATCAATGTCATGAATAGATATATTATATATATATATATATATATATAAACCGGTCAAACTTTTTGCCAAAGTGTACGTTGAGGTGAGGTAAGTTAGTAGACAAATCAAGTTTGTATTGTAGTGTCATAACTCATAATGCCATTAAAACACAATTTACAGCCCCTAACGTCTATGTTTAAGCTGTCAAATAATGCTTTTCTTTGAAACTTTGACCATACACCATAATTACTAGGAGTGTCAATTCGAGTTAGCGTGTCGGGTTCGTGTCGTGTCAAGGTAGGGGTATTCGACTAAATGGCTCAATCCTAACCCAGCCCATTTAATAATCGTGTTATGATCCTTCAACCCTAACCCGACCTGTTAATAAGGCAAGTTAACCTGACCTAGCCCATTTAACATGCTTAATAAATGAGTCATGTTGGGTTGACACAAATATAACACAACCCATTTCAACATATATAATATTAAATATAACATCCATCTAGAAATAATTTTTTTTTACATCTCAAAAAGCGGTGCATACACTTCTGGTTTTCAACCTACATTCAAAATAATATAGTTCAACAAAAATATAACATTCATCTAGAAATAAGTTCTTTACACTCCAAAAAAAGTGTATACACTTCAACCCAAATTCAAAATAACAAGGTTTAACAAAAATAAAATAATATAGTTCAACAAAAATATAATATCCTTGAAACTCACCAAATGCTAAGTATCAATATTGAAAGAATTTGAGCAAACAGTAGATTAATCTTGACTATGACTACGATTATCATCCATAGATTCTTTGTTGATGTCCAAATTCATAACATCTTCCACAAGCTCATCCGATTTCATTTGTGCAAGTTCTATGCCAAAAAAAAAAGAAAAAAAAAAGAAAAAGAAAAAAAAAGTATTAGTAGTTCTAGGGTCTGTAAAGTTTCAATTTCCAATTATATCCTATGTAAATTTTTGTAATTACTCACTTTTTAAAAAAAAAATTTAAAATATATGTTGGATATAAAACGTATTTGACAAATCTAAAATAAAATAAATATTTATTTGTTATACAAGTTAAACAGGTTATGTTAAGTGGGTCATTTCAGGTTGATACAAATAAATTGACATGTCAAATGTGTCTATTGTGGGTTACCCAGGTTGACTCGCTTATAACATATTTCTTATCGTGTCACTTTTGGGTCGACCTGTTTATGACTCAAACCCATTAAGACCCAACCCTAACTCGAAAAAATAGGTTGGGTCGAACATTGACACCCCTAATAATTACAACGAAGAATGGAAAGCAATATATAATGCTATAACCCATCAACAGTAAATTATATAAATATATAATTGTACAATATCTAATACTTTCTATTTATAACATTGCTATTAAATATATTAAAAGAAACGTTTTAAAGCAAGTTTATAAAGGAAAGTGTACTAAAAGTTGGCAATATATGGTATTAAAATTCACATTAATTTTTAGAGATTTCTTAATTAAAACCATTGACAATAACTATTCAAATTTTGAATTATATTTGAATTTTCAAAATTTAGCAATCAACGTATCTGACATTAAAAGATAATTGATTTCCTCAATTCACATAAATGAGTATTAAAATAAATATGATATTTTTTTATAAAAATATCCAACAGTTTTTATTTGAATATTTAGTTTTGATATCATTTAATTTTTTTGGTTGATTTTTTTAATAAGATGATTTTGCGTTTAATCATGTATATACACTGTGTCATCAAATGCTTGCCTGTTATTATTTGTCGTCATCATCACCATAATTTTCTAATATTTTAAAGTTTCTGATGTCACAAAATCCAAAAGATTTGTTCCAAATTTTACCATTGAACATGAATTTGAAAAGTAATAGATGTAATTCATTAAACTACGGATCTGGACTGGTCAGTATCAACTTATGGGTCTCAACTTACGGATCTGAATCTTTTGTTAGGAATTTTGAATTGGTTTCATAGAGGTTCAATTTTTTATGGCCATAATTTGCCATAATGACAAATCTTTCATGTATCATGAATAGACAATTTTTTTTTAAGATTTACTGTATCCCTAAACTTACTGTGTCATTAAATTTATTGTTTTTACAGTCTCTTATAAAGCCAATATGTTTTTCTTTTACTTTCTCTCTTTTAGCCTAAATTTAGGATGAAAACTATCAAATTCTAGGCTTGATTAATTGATGTCATTCATAAAAGTTTTTAATGGAATTTTAATGTTTGATCTTCTCCCAGTTGAGATTTAGTTAATCAAGTATCAGATACCTATTTCACATATTTATTTTGGTGAAAATGCACTCTTGATCTCTACATTTTGGGCCTATTTTCAGTTTGGTCCCTAAATTGATTTAGCTTCTAAGTCAGTCCCTGATTTTTAAAAATCGTTTTTAAAATAGTCCCTACCGTCAACCCAGTGATAGAAAATGCTAAGGTGGCAAACGGCGTGTTCTACTTGCTAACATGGCGCTGACGTGGATATTAAAATATTATTAAAAATACCACATCAGCATCCATGTCAACGTTTTAATGACAAGTCAGCATTTTAATTAATAAAAAAATAAAAAAAAATTAAACTGAAAAAATTCAAAATAAAAAAAATAAAAAAATAAAAACTTTTTCAAATTCTCTCTTTCTCTGTGTTTGTGTCTGTATCTTTCTTCTTTTCATTTCTTTTTTTTTTTTTTTAGATCCTCTCTTTCTCTGTCTCTTCCATTTTCTCGTTGGCCACGCAGACGAGGTACCAAACGAACTCCGGCGAGACCATGACAGACTCGGTGGTCCCCAACGGAACCTCCAGCCGGATCAAGCAGCGGATCGCGACAATCACGCGCTTGTTGTTCGCGTTGGTTATGCTGGATTCTCTAAACCCAGCCGACCTCGCCATGGAGACCAGTGACTAAGTTGAGGTGAGGTCTTTGCACTCCATGGCGATGATGAGCGATTCGAAGCGGAGGACAAGTTCGGACTCGGGTTTGGGTTCGGAGCGAGTTGGTGAGTCAGGGAAGAGGAGGGAGATGACCGAGTCGAGATCGGCTGGGTTGTGGGAGACTAAGAGCCAGGAGCCGCCTTTGGAGTTTTTGTTGGGTTGGGTTTGGTGTATGGGTTGGGAGAGGATAGAGATATGGCCAGAGCAAGAGCTGGTGGTGAAGTAGCAAGTGCAGTTGTTGAGGGTGTTGATGAGAGGGAGGATGGGAGTGTTCAACGTGCCCTTCGGTGATTTGTCGGTGTCTGAGGATGCCAGTGACGCTAGCATCGCCCTTTTTTTGGGCGGGTGGTCAGTAGTGGAGGTGGAGATTGGTGTGGTCGTGGAGATCGGTGTGGCCATGTTTGTGTTTCAGAGATGGAGTTGTCTCGGTGAGTTTGGTTTTGTGTTTGTGGTTTTTTTTTTTATTTTTTTTTTTTATGTGGATTTGTATATTTATTTCTTGGATTTATTGGGTTGATTTACTAGAGGTTTATGGGTTTGATTTCATGGATTTATTGGGTTTGATTTACTAGATGTTTACGGGTTTGATTTCTTAGATTTATTGGGTGGTTTATGCGTTTGATTTCTTGGATTTATTAGGCTTGATTTGCTGGATGTTTATGGGTTTGATTTCTTGGATTTATTGGTTTGATTGGGGGAAGAACATGAGCATAAAGTTCATGTCCTGGGGAAGAAGAAGAACAATGCTCTTCTAAAAAATAATGAAAAGCAAACCCATTTTTTAAACTCAATTTTTTAGTCTGAAAAAGCGTTTTTTTTTTCTTAATTTAATTAAATTAATGTTTATTTATTTATTTATTTTAAAATTTCTAACCTGGATTTTTGTTTTAATTTTTTATTAATTTAAATCTGACGTGACATTTCAAAAATGCTAAATAAGTTTTTTAATAATATTTTAATATCCACGTCAGCGCCATGTCAGCAAGTAGGACACGCCGTTTGCCACCGCAACATTTTCTGTCACTGGGTTGACGGTAGAGACTATTTTAGAAACGATTTTTAAAAATTAGGGACTAACCTAGGAGCTAAATCAATTTAGGGACCAAATTGAAAATAGGCCCAAAATGTAGGGACCAAAAGTGCATTTTCGCAATTTATTTTCTGAACTGCATATGGAGTTCAAGACTAGATAGTTAAATATGGAAATTGGCACAAAAAGATTCTACTTAATTTTCTCTCATTTTGCATGATTTTTTAGGAGTAATTAGTCGCACAAGCACACTCGATGCATGAAAAATATAATTATTTTGTAATGTGGTATAATGTATAATTTATTTTCTAAAATTTATTGAAGATAATTTCTTCTTCTTAACAATTGAACTATTTTAAAAAGTTCTTCCATTTCTTTATCTCTACAAATAGATCATTCTATTATTTTGGAAGTTTTTTTTTTTTTTTTTTTTGTAAAACAAAACTTTTTAATGTTTCAAATTAATGATTTAGATTTCTCATTCTCTTACGTATAAAAAAAAAAACTTCTCATTCTCTTAATGAGATTATCATAATAATCAAATCTCATCACATATTTAGAATTTATATTACTCAAATAACTGAAAGGAACATTCAAATACATAGATATCTAGATAGTATTTTGATATAAACTCAAATTCTTAGCTCCAAAATATCTAAAACTTAACTAAAAAATGTATAGATATAAACACCAAATAATCCAAGTGATGCTACATAATAAAATAGCATAGGAGAATGAGAAGAAAATAAAAAAAGATAAAAAATTAAAACACAACCAAGTCACATCATACCAAAGTAGATTTCAACACAAAAATTCATCAACCTAGAACAAAGATGCAATAAAGAATTAAAAATCTACCAAAAGCAGAGAGAGAGTGTTTACCTCTTTTTGTGGGCAAAATATGGATTAAATGGAAAAGAAAATAGCAATTTTTATAGTAAATAAAATGGTGAGAAGAATAGTCAAAATAAATGGAGGATGAAGGGATGAAGAAATTGTTATGTTACAATATAGAGTAATAGAGAAATAAAAAGATAAAAGTGATAGGGAAATGTTGGAGGAAGTATAATTGTAAGACGAGAGAACGTGTCGAAAATAAGTGATTGACGTGGCACAATAGAAACAAATTTATTTTATTTTTACCACGGTCTATTCTATACAATATCGCGATTTTGAATTCACATGCCTTTTTTACCCTCGATCTTAGATCTCGGGTTATTGTTTTTCTTTTTTGATATATTCTACGTTTCATTTGGGATTAAAATGCAAAGCTTTTTGTTAAAAACTTATTTGTGGAATGTTGTTTTAAGTATAGCTGTATATAGTTGGGAGAGGGCAGATTTCAACCCTGTAAATATAGAAAGTAGGACTTTAAAAACTTGTACATAACTAACAGCCTTGTAACTCAATTGGTTAGAACTTTCTGGTGACACATCCAAGGTCCAAACTTTCCACCCCCTTTGTAATTATTGAGTTATTAAAAAAAAAAATTGTAAATAACAAAAAATTAAAAGGTAAAAGAAAAAACTGTTACCAAATTATTATTCTCTCAAATCCTTGCTTTAAAATGGACCTCCATTTGATCCGGATCTTGTTGTCCATGTCCTTTAGCTGATCATCCTGTTTGGAAAACCATGATAGAATTTATAGGTTTCAGTGGGGTTTTCAATGATAGGCTTCTCCAAATGCTGTTTACGGTTATTTTGATAGTATTTCCTTTCCTCAACTTTCTCCACTATTCAAATTTGCTTACTGCTTTTTCATCAATTGGTGAGTGAACTGGTTAAAAAGGCTAATTCATAGATGAATAGTTTGGGCAATTGGGAAAGGTCCAAAAGGATTAACATGGGATCAATGTAATTAGACTATAATGTTGAAGATGACTTCATCGAAGGCCTAAATTGTAAATCAATTCTTTTTAGATTATCTGGTAAGTTTTTTTTTGCTAATATTATAAGCATGTTATGGTTGTTTCATCTGAAACTTTTTTTTTTTTTTTGTTCTTTCTCTTTTATTACAGTTGCACCCCCGCCTGGATCTTCCACCAATGGTAAGCCCCCAGATTTTCTTTATTACTAGTTGGATGCCAGTGAAGTACATTTTTTTGGACCTATCTCCCTTGCTTTCGAGTACAAATAATTGTGAACAGAGCAGAACAGGGAGGCAAAGTGTAGCTGGGGAATGGCAGATAATTATCAAGATTGTAAATAGTAGAAGCACAAAGTATCGTAGATATGGTACTGTTTATGAGGGTCTAACAGTTCAAGGGGAGAAAGTGTTTTTTGGAGCTACGAGTAGTAGTGCTCGGACGTCAACTGGAGCTTTGCTGGAGGCTATGCTTGAAGCTGTGCTGACGGCAAGGAGTCAAGGATTTCAGCAGATTTTGGTTCTTAGCAATAGCAGAAGTCTTATGCAGACTTATAGGCACAACACAGCTATTGACTGGTTAGATTGTACTAGGCTTGCTGATCTATGGTTTTTAAAACAAAATGGTATCTGTTGTGACGTCTTTTGGGTGCCCACTGTCATTGTACAGGACTTGAAAGTTGTGGCTTGCTTGGCTACTCGTGTGCCAATGCATTTTTGTTGGTTTTCTGCTGTTGGTCCCACTCTTGTGTAATATAACTGTTGTAACTTTTTCTCCCTTCGAAGATCCACGTCTAGATTTCATATCTCATCTTATTTTACCATCTTAAAAAGCTATTTTATCAATTATATCATACCATTTTACAATACACTCAACATCCCAACTTTTATTTTCCTATTCTATTCATTAAAATAATATTTCTACACAATAAAATAATATATCCCACAATTACCATCATTTACAATAAAACACATTATTTATTCTTTTTCTCTCTTTATTTCTGTTCAACAACCGCAATCACCACCACCGCCGCACTACACACACTTGACACTACCACTGCCACCACCACCAGCAACCCATAATCTACTGTCTACACCAAAAAAAAAAAAAAACCAGGCAGCAAACCCACGCCGCCACCCACTGACCCAAAACCCACTCCGACGGAGCCACAAACACCCACCCAGTGGCGACACCACTCAGAGCCCAGGGTGTTCCTAGGAATACCCTGGCTTGAAAAAAAAAATATATATATATATATAATAATTAATTTTTTTTTATTTTTTACCCTTAAAAAAAAATAGGAACACCCCCAAGTAATATCAGGAACACCCTCAAAAGTTTTATGCCAAACAAATTTTGACTAAAATCTTAAAACAAAAAAAAAATCGTAATAGAGCAAGCCCAAAAAAAAAAAAAAAAAACCAACCAACCAACCAAAACCCAATATGAACACGCATAAGGTGTTGTTGTTGATGAGCCTCATCAGATGAGCTCACTGCCATCCCATAGTAGCTTCAGTTTTCTTCTCTTCCTCATTGTCACTCTCTTTCTTTTGGCATTTCTGGTATGGGTTTCTAAACAAAATGTTAGCAGAGAAACCCAAGAACAAGAATGACTTCCACTGCTTCACACTCACACCAACCCACTTTCTACTTCTTATTAAATGCCTTTTCTTTTTTCTTTATTTTTTTATTTTTTTATTTTTTTTATTTTTTTTTTTGTGACAAAAGTTACTAATGGGCGGAGTGGCGGACAAACTAACATGGTTTATCTGCCACTCTTTTACCTTTTTTTTTTTTTTTTTTTTTGATTTTTGATTTTTGTTTTAATTTCTTAGAAAATCGTTTATAGTATTCTATTCTTTTCCTTTTTGACCACTTCTATGTAGAAGGCTTATTATGCTTTTTAATTTTTTTATTGAGTTGTGAAATTAGCTTAAAATAATTTGAATAAAAGAGGTCAAACTTTGAAATGTAATTAGATATATTAATTTATATAGAATTTTTTTTTTTTTTTATATATATATAAGATAGAATTCTACTCTAGCCTAATCTAAGTGTATACGTATATAGAGTTTTCTCATGGAGACTTGAACCTCGGTCCTTGCCCTCCACACCCCACAAGCATTTATACTTGTAAAGTGACCATCACACTAAAAGTGTGTGGTGGTATATAAAATATTTTTTTTAGACTACTAGTAGTTAGTAAAAAAAATTAATGAAGCAACTAAACACTAATAATTAATAATTTAATTAACTAATACATTATAAAAGACAAACAAATTAAATTATGTTAAGCTAAACAATAATTAATAATTTAATAATTAATGAAACAACAATACAACAAATTATAGTTTATAAAAGACAAACAAATTTATGAAATAACTAAACAACAATAATTAATAATTTTATTAATATTTCAAATGAACTTATAGTTTATTTATTTTATTTTTTTTGAGAAACAAACACACACACACACAAGGGAGAGGAAAAGGGGTTCTAACACAAAGGCACACCACAACTCCACTCAAAAGCCATGGTAACTTTTTAGATACCTTTGTTCATTTCATTTCTTTTCATTTATTTTCCTTTTGAGGTTTTTCGATGTACAGAATGCAAATGTGTTTTGGTTTTAATAACTTTTTTTTTTCTTTTTTAAGCACAAACTTCATACTGGCCAAATCTTAAATTTCGGCCGGTATTTACTGAAATGTCCCAAAATACTCGAAATAGACCGAAATGACCTGAAATTTTTTCGAAGTGGAATAGGAACACCCTGGATTAAATTCCTGGAGTCGCCACTGCACCCACCCATCGTCGGCCCACCAGCCACAACTACTTCCACCACCTCCACCGTCGACCCACCAGCCACAACCACAAACCCCATAGTTGAGCCAAAAAAAAAAAAAACACAATCCAACACCAATACAGCACCACCAACACAACTACTTCCACCACCTCCATCGTCGACCCACTAGCCACAACCACAAACCCCATAGTTGAGCCAAAAAAAAAAAAAAAAAACACAATCCAACACCAATACAGCACCACCAACACAACACAGCCAAATCCAGCCAAATCAAAATCAAAATCCAAAATCAAAATCAAAATCTAAAATCCAAAATCAAACCCATTTGTTCTCACTGGCAGCGATGGCGAGAGAGAGAGGGTTGCCCATCATCGTCTCTATTCATCCCAAACCCGTCATCATCATCATCATCTTCGACCCAAACACCACCCAAACGCCAAACACCACCCAAACGCCAACCCAAACACCACCCAAACGCCCAAATTTGACCTAAATGCCGGAAACCCACGCCTCCACCACAACTTTTCTAATCGAGCCTCCACGTTGTTGCCTCCATTCTGTTGAAGAAGAGAGAGCAGGAAGAAGAGAAAGCAGAAAGAAAGAGAGAGAAGGAAGAGAGAGAAAAGAAAGAGAAAAAAATGAGAGAGGAAAGAGAAATTGCCAGGTTAAAATGAGAGAGGAGAGAGAAATGAGAGTATTAAAAAAAAAAAATTTTGTGCAATTCAGCTACAGTACCATCTTACATTTGAGATGGTACTGTAGCTAAATCTCAAAATTTTTTTGGCATATGCGATATGGCCTTCCCATTGTTAAGCAGTTTTGGGGTTTAAATGCCAAATGTTCCTAACATTTGGCATATACAAGCCCCATTGCTGATGCTCTTAGGTTTTTGACTCACAGGAAATTTGAAATTTTGGGCCTAAGAACTCACAATTAGTAGAAATGTTCTAATCTTTCGAATTGCTTTTAATCTTAGTTATAGTTACATGTTTTATTTGATTTTTTTTTTTTTTTTTTTTTTTTTATGCCCGGTGTTTGAATACAGGTCGTGTAAATAAAATGTTGAAATTAGATTTGAACCTTTTTTTATATTCTTTTTCTTAATTTAATTTTATAATTTGTTTTCTCTATCAGGTTCTTCCTCACACAACTCTACACCTTCAAGCAGGCTAGAAAGTGCAGCCTATGGGATCACTTTGGTCTATTTGGTTTGGCAATTTTCTGTGGCTGTAATTATTTCAGCAACCCAGGCTTAATAGATTAGAATATAGTCCCGGAGTGAATGCCATTTTGGTACAGTCAGAAAAGCTAGCTGTGGTGGTGGAACTACTCTAGCATTTAAGTGGATCTTACTAAATTCAACTGTGGTTTGTTTGTTCTAAATCTTGTATAAGCCCTTATAAAGTACCTTTTGACCTACAAGTAAACTAAAAACACTGAATTCCATTCCTATAGTTGAATAAAGAGGACAAAGAAAGAACTAGTGGAAAAGTTCTGACTGTTTTTTATATTATTTTATTGGGTTTTATGCATAAATAAGAAATGAGACGTTGGATGTAATATAAAATGAGTTGGTAAAATAGATAAAATAGCTTTTAAAGTATAAAATAAATATTTTTTAGAAACCTGGATGCGAATGTTTTAAAGGAGCAAAGGATGTTGGTAGGTGTTTATTTATTTATTTTAGGGTAAATTACAAAGTTAGTCTATATCCTTTGCACCACATATCAATTTGATCTCTATCATTTTCAATGTCATGTCAATTTAGTCATTGTCATTATCCTTTGAGTAGAAAAGGCTGATGTGTCAAATAGAACAATAAAAATATTTTTCATATCACAACAAACTACCAATTGTATTACTACATGAGATTATAAAAAAAAGTTTTTAAAAAACCCAAATTAAAATCATGAGATCGATATCATCTCTCTCAAATCCCTAACACACACACACACACTCTCTCTCTCTCTCTCTCTCTCTCTCTCTCTTTATATTTCTGCATTTCCTTTTCTCAGAGATCCCTTACTTCCAATATCTACCTCTGTTTGGTTCTGAGAAAACAAGTAAAAACATAAAAAACCAAAAACTAATCTTGCACTGGAATTTTTTATTTTCAGTTACTATCAGATCACAATTCCTCTAATTAGAATATGCTCGGAGCTTGATTTAGCTTTTATTATTGTGAGATTTCATCGCACTTAGATATGAGATTCACTTTTTTTTTGGGGGGGTGGGGGGTGGGGTTTTGTACTTTCGTTATTGCTTAAAGTAGGCTCTGTTGATTCATTCTATGTTTTCTCTATACATGTTCCTTCTTAAATAGGTGTTTTTTAAGCATTTTGCAATTTTGTTGAAAATTGAGCCCTTGTGGCAGTCCATGTGGACTCCTAAATGTTGCCCAATTCAATAGCACCACAACCATTAAAGAAAGCAATAGAAATTTTTGAAAGAATTTAATTTATCTTCAGTATTTTTTTAATTGAAATCTCTTTTTGTTTTAATAAGAGACTGCTACGTCGCCCACTAAAAAAATAAAAGATGAAGATAAAAACTCACTACCACTAATTATTGTATATTTAAAACAAAATAACATATCTAGTTAAAAAAGTACTAGAGGTGAGCCAAACCCTTTTTGTAATACATGTAAAACAAAGCAAAAGAATGCCGGTAAGTAAAAAGGTAAAGGAGGAACAGAGTTAACTAAAATCAGAGTGAAAGGAGAATGGGAGCAAGATTGTCAATTATTAGACAAAGAAAATTACATTATCTGGTGCCGCTTTAGAGTTCTTACACGTGTGCTTTTTAAATTCCAGGCTCAATGGCGAAAAAGAAAACTGGGTATGTAAATATTTTTTATTCCAAAACATAAACGATGGCATGCCCATATCAAACCTTACCTAGAACCCCTATGAGTAGGAGAATCCAGTAGCAAACTCCAATGAAGTCTTTTTCTTCACATTTATGGCAGAAACAAGTCCCACATCTGCATTTAAATCAATTATGTCAAGAATAAGATCAACTGTGTAGTATAATATGCTATGTACGCTTACCCATGAAATTAAGATAGACAAAAATAGACAAGGCAAAAATATTAAAAACCTCAGATATATAATAAGAACATAAAATATCGGGGCTAAAGGCAGTCAATGAAGGATTAGTGACATTCCCTATAATACGAATTATGGTTTGAGTATCTCATCCCCCTTATTAGATTATGTTCTCCTCAAGGGGAAGTTGAGTTGGGCTCACTCTACTTTAGATTGTACTTGTTGGAAATGTATTTTAGTCTAATAAGATCAATATATAGAGATATATATATATATATATATATAGTCAAATAGTATCAACTTAATGAATTGCAATTTGTGTTGCATGGGCTTGCGTAACACGTATAGGACCTTTCAAACCAGTTCTGGTTGTCATCTCAGCACAACAATGTAGGCCGACACCAATTCTATCAATGTCTCCCTTTAAACTATCCCTATTGTATTCATTTGTTTGGGTATGTTTGATTTAAGAATTAAAGTGAATCAAATCTAATAAAATACCATATTTTCTATATTTTTGGAAAAGAGAGAGTGTACTTCACTCACATACATACCAATTCATTTTATATCAAATTCTGTATGTTTCTCTCTTAATAACTGATTATCTAATTGGGTTAGCCTTTTGGGCCTTCCCAATTGGACTTTAATATGTGGCTTGGAGTGGGACCAAAAGGGAACTAATAAGACAGTAGCTCTAATGGGCCTTGAGCTTTTCTGTCAACTCTTGATAAGTCCAAACTTACTATAAATTATATTTAATACTACTATATAAATATAATTGAACTCTAGGCCTTATTAATAGATTATATCCCAAGACTTTATTATACATACAATCCATTCATAAAATATTCATAGTAATACAAAGTCATTAATGAAGACTGTCACTTTGTAGATTATTACATCTTAATCCTTGAGTACTCGGTTTAATTTTTTAAGTTATTCATCATATATTTATGAAATCTAATTTCATAAATATATACTTTAGTAACTATTTACTAAAGTAGTTAGGCCTAACATTCTGAATAACAAAACCATTAAATTTATCTCAAGGGAATATTTTATATCTCCGTTAAGAGACTATAAATTCTATCTTGAGAATATATGTTTCATCAACACTAAATGTGACTGCCCAATATACTGAAGTTTTGATCGTTACTTTAGATCTTACTCCTGATATATCAAAGCAACCTACACTTCATGATCAGGTCTATTATTCTCTCAAGATTAAGAGTTCATGTGAATATAAGTCATGAGATTTATTATTCAATTGACAGTCATTAGGAGAATAATAAATCTCACATCGATCCAGTTCAATATGTCTTATCTCTTAGAACATATCAACATATCAACTAGAAGTCACCACTTCCATAATCAAGACAAATCATCTTAGATGACATGTTATAGTCTTCGCAGATGAAACGCCCAATTTCATCACCGACTACAAACTAAATTCTGAGTTTACAAAGAACTTGTGATTTATATCTTTTGTGACTTTTCACATAAATCACATACTAAGCATCTCATGGACTATATGACAATGTCCAAATATTCATGTTACCATTATTTCAGATAATAATAAAACAACTTTATTAATTACAATATTAAGTCATACATCATGTCATACATAATGTAATACATAACATTATACAATAGGATTTAAGGGCACAAATGCACAAATCCTAACAATCTCCTACTTGCCCTAAAGACTATTGTGTACTAATCTAGCTCCCATTCTTTTCAAATGTGACTCGAAAGTCCTTTGAGACAAGGCTTTGGTAAAGGGATCAGCTAGATTATTTGCACTTTCAATCTTTGCCACCACCACATTTCCACGAGTAATGATGTCTCGAATGATGTGATATTTTCTCTTAATGTGCTTTCCTTTCTTGTGATTCCTTGGATCTTTTGATTGTGCAACTGCAAAACTATTGTCGCAAAACAATGCATCTATATCATTCATTGCTTTTTTATAAGTGTAGGGATCCAATTCAGCCTCTTTTGAAATAGCTTCATAAGTTTCTCCCAAACCTATAAATCTTATAAGAGGCTGAACAATTCTCACACTACGACAAGGCAACTGTGTACTAGTCATCTCATAAGTAGTATCTTGTGGTGTATCTGATACAACCACATCATCCCTAGTTTGATCTATTGATTGTTCATTTACAGGTTCATTCATTTCAGCCAACACAACTCTACTTTTAGGAGTATAATCATTCATATAGTCATTTTTCAAGAATTTGACATTTGTGCTAACAAACACTTTATTCTCTTTATGACTATAGAATAAACCTCCAATAGTTCCTCTTGGATACCCTACAAAGAATACCACTTTGGTTTAGACTGTAACTTGTCAGACTTTCCTTTCAACACATGTGCTAGACAACCCCAAGTATGGAGATGTCTCATACTAGGCTAACGCTCATTCCACAACTCTACAAGTGTTTTAGGAACAGACTTCAAAGATACTAAATTCAAAAGATACATTGCAGTATTTAAGGCATATCCCTAAAAGGAAATTAGTAGAGTCGAATAACTCATCATGGACTTAACCATATCTAAAAGAGTCCTATTCCTTCTTTCAACTACACCATTTTGTTGTGGAGTTCCAAGTGCAGTCAATTGGGATACAATCCCATTTTCAGTTAAGTAATCCTTAAAATCACCAAGAATGTATTCACCACTACGATCAAATCGAATGGCCTTTATGCATTTACCTAATTAATTCTCAACTTCAACCCTAAACTCTTTGAACTTTTCAAAGGTTTCGGACTTCCATTTCATTAGGTACACATAACTAAATCTAGAGTAATCATTAGTGACAATAATGAAATACTCATAGCCACCTCTTGCCTGGATTGACATAGGACCACATACATTTGAATGTACTAGTTCTAGCAAATCTTGGGCTTTTCTATCTTTTGCATTAAAATGTCATTTGGTCATTTTACCTTCCAAACAAGATTCACAAACTGGAAAATCATCAAATTCCAATGGCTCTAAGAGACCATCTTTGATCAGTCTTTGAATTCTGTTTGAATTAATATGACCCAAACGCAAATGCCAAAGATATGCATCACTAGTAGAAGGAAATTTTCTCTTTAATGATTTTACATGAGAGTCATTATCTAATTCATAATTATATAATTCATGTTTATCAGGAGTTAAAACATAAAGACCATCAACAATATTGATAGAACAGATAAACACTTTACCCTTCTTTAGTACAACATTGTTTTTAAGGATAACACAATATCCATGTTTACTTAAATAAGTTGCAAAAATTAAATTCCTATGAACATTAGGTACTTATAGACAGTCTTCCACTATTAAAACCTTAGACTCAAAGCATAAATTAAACACTCCAATAGCTACAACCGGAATCCTGCTCCCATCAGCCAAAGTAAGAAACAATTCCTTTTCTTTAAGCTTTTTGGTCTCCTGGAACCCCTGCAAAGAATTGTAGATATGATTAGTACAACCTGAATCCACACACCAAGAGTCTGTGGGATTCTGCACTAAACATATTTCAAGGAGGAATGAACTTTTCATACCTTTATTCATGGCAGCCTTGAATTTTGGAAAATTCCTCTTCCAATGTCCTTTCTCACCACAATGGAAACATTTTCTTTTCAGCTTCTTTCCTTTGTTAGCAACCCCTAAGACAATTTGTTTACCCTCTTGCTTGGTGAATTCCTTCTTCTTCTTCTTCTTACCCTTGCCTTTCGACTTAGGTTGAGAAGTAGAAACTTCACCCACATTGGCTTCAACATTAGAAGTACCAAGGATGCCTTCTGCCGCTAACAATTCATTCATTAATTCAGACAAAGCGTAAATCTTTTTGTTCATATTATAATTGAGTCTGAATTCCTTGAACGATTCTGGTATCGATTGGAGTATCATATCCACTTGGGATTCTCCATCAATATTGGCACCTAAAACTTCCAATGTATTCAGATTGAAAATCATTGTAAGACATGCTCCCTCACTGAACTACCTTCAACCATTTTGGTATTATAAACTTGCCTCATGGTTTCTTGCCTTGCAAAACGGCCTTGCTCACCAAACATCTCCTTCAGACTTAGCATAATGTCTGAAGCTACTTCTACATCCTACATTTGATGCTGTAGAACATTTGAGATAGATGCTAAGATGTAGCACTTGGCCATCTCATTAGATTTTTACCAACGATCATATCGTTGTTTTTCCTCAAGAGGAGCATCTAATGAAGGAAAGCTAGGACATGGTTTAGTAAGAACATATTTGTGCTCTTCAACAGTGAGAACTATGTCCAAATTTCTTTTCTAGTCAATATAATTGGATCCAGTCAATTTGTTTTGATTAAGAATAGTAACAAGTGGGCTAAAAGATGCCATGTTCAAATATGAAAATAATAAACATGAATATAATAAGTAAATTGGACATTATCAATTTAGCATATAAACATATAGCATGAAACCTTAATAAAACCTTAATACAATATATGCAACGACAACCCAATCCCATATTCAATATCCTTCAGCATAAAATGAATATAAAATACTATGATTGATTGAGAACTATTCTCATTATTAATGCTATCATGATAACTCTTATCAAACACTAATAATATGCCGTTATTCATTTGGCCTCTAAATAATAATAGTAAGAACTCAGCATAGAGAATACTATAATATTTAGTCTAGTGTATACCATTGTCTAGAATCTTGTCTAGCCACATTTTATCCCCTTAACAGGTTCATTTTGTAGTACCATGATACAAAACACCCTTCGCATGGAATGCAAAGCTCGAAGCTAAGACAAGGTGTTTGATCAAACTACTATAAACGAAGAAATTCAATCCTGTAGTACCATGAAATAAATACTCTCCGTATGGAATGCTAAGCTCGAAGCAAAGACAAAGTACATATTTCACACTACTATGAACCGACAATGGAGGCCGTGAGATCCAACCCTTGTATCTCTCTCCCACTAGATGTTTTAAATTAAAGGTTTTTATTTTATAAACATGTGTAAACCAATCACACACAACCTTGCACTTTATACATATGAAAACACTTAGAAAAAATTCAAAATTTCCTTCAGTGGCATTTTTGCGAGAATCTCGCGACTAAGCTCTTCCCGCAAAAATACTTTCATGCAAAAAGTGAAAACACAAAATTCAGACAGAAAATTTCGCTATTGTCTCGCTACTGTCTTTGCAACTAAGCTCTTCCCGCGAAATTGAGTTAAGGCAAAATAGTGAAAACTCAAAAATTCGGACAGAAACTTTCGATACTATCTCACGATTGTTTCGCGAGTAAAGTTTACCTGCGAAAATTTTTGTGCTTCAGAAGTGTTTTTCGCGAGTAACTTTGCAGGAAGCTAACTCGCAAAAAACCCGTGTTTTCAGTTTTTGAAGGAATAATCTGAACAGTTTTCTACGGTTTTTCATGAACAAACAATCACCATATGAACAAGATATATAGAATTTGATATCAAAACTGAAATTCATTGATGCTATGGCCTTAAAGTTCAATTTAACATACTTAAATTCAAATTTAAACAACAACAAAACATCAATATCAATTTTCATCAAATCATAGTTTCAACAACCGTGCAGAAAATTAAATACATATATAGTCTTCTAACATCATGAAACTATTCTCTAATTCCAAAACTCACAAAACATGTTATACAGATTGGAAATTGAAGACCTGGCTCCGATACCAATTGTAGGAATTATGCACGTATGCAGCGAAAAAAATTAAACGGATCTACTTCATTCTCATTTGATAACATGTACTAAGTAAGTTTCAGAATTTAGGAACTAGAGAGTGTACCTTGAAGCAGTGAAATTCAAAACCAAAATTCAGAAGTTCTTAAGAAAACCTTCAATCTTCACTCCAATTCCACTAACGCCCAAGATGTGTGGTCTCCCAATCAGTTATATGAGTTTTTTCTAGAGAGAATGAGAGAGTGTACTTCACTCACATACATACCAATTCATGTTATATCAAATTTTGTATGTTTCTCTCCCAATAACTGATTATTTAATTGGGCTAGCCTTTTGGGCCTTTTCAATTGGACTTTAGTATGTGGCTTGGAGTGGGACCAAAAGGGAACTAATAAGACACTAGTTCCAATGGGTCTTGGGCTTTTCTGTCAACTCTTGACAAGTCCAAAGTTACTATTAATTATATTTAATACCACTATATAAATATAATTGAACTCTAGGCCTTATTAATAGATTATATCCCAAGACTTTATTATACATGCAACCGCTTCATAAAATATTCATAGTAATACAAAGTCATTAATGAAGACTGCCACTTTGTGGATTACTACATCTTAATCCTTGAGTACCTGGTTTAATCCTTTAAGTTATTCATCATATATTTATGAAATCTAATTTCATAAATATATACTTTAGTAACTATTTACTAAAGTAGTTAAGCCTAACATTCTGAATAACAAAACCATTAAACTTATCTCAAGGGAATATTTTATATCTTCGTTAAGAGACTATGAATTCCATCTTGAGAATATATGTTCCATCAACACTAAATGTGGTTGCCCAACATACTAAAGTTTTGATCGTTTCTTTAGATCTTACTCCTGATATATCAAAGTAACCTACACTTCAAGATCAGGTCTATTATTCTCTTAGGATTAAGAGTTCATGTGAATATAAGTCGTGAGATTTATTATTCAATTGACAGTCATTAGGAGAATAATAAATCTCACATTGGTCCAGTTCAATATGTCTTAACTCTTAAAACATATCAACATATCAACTAGAAGTCACCACTTCCATGATCAAGACAAATCATCTTAGATGACATGTTATAGTCTTCGCAGATAAAACACCCAATTTCATCACTAACTATGAATTAAATTCTGAGTTTACAAAGAACTTGTGATTTATATCTTTTGTGACTTTTCACATAAATCACATACTATACATTTCATGGACTATATGAGAATGTCCAAATATTCATGTTACCATTATTTTAGATGATAATAAAACAACTTTATTAATTACAATATTAAGTCATACATCATGTCATACATAATGTAATACATATCATCATACAATAGGATTTAATGGCACAAATGCATAAATCCTAATAGTATGGGTCCTCACAATCATCCTGTATGCCCATAATTCACCTGGTAGCTCATCCGGCCATAGACCCTTTGCCCCCTCAAACCGAGTCTTGATGATTTTCAATAAGGATCGGTTTGCAATTTCAGCTTGACTGTTTGCTTGGGGGTAGGCGGGTGAGGAATAATTATTTTGAATTTCAAAGTGTTCATAGAAGTCCTTAAAAAGTGCATTGTCAAATTGTCGTCCGTTGTCGGACACTAATACTCTGGGCACCCCAAACCTACACACGATGTTCTTTTAGACGAAGTTCTTTTAGACGAAGTTCTTTACATTCTGTTGCGTGATACTTACTAAGGGTTCTCCTTCCACCCATTTGGTGAAATAGTCTATCCCTACCACCAAGAATTTCATCTGTCTGGTTCCAAATGGAAAATGACCCAAGATATTTAGGCCCCATTGAGCAAATGGCCACGGGGCCATCATAGGGGTGAGATACTCTGACGGTTGTCTGGGGACATTACTAAATCACTGACATTGATCATCAACCCTGACGTAAGCCTTTGCATCTGCTTGGATGGTTGGCCAGTAGTACCTTGCACGGACGACCTTGTGGATGAGTGACCTGGCTCCTGAATGGTTTCCACAGGCTCCTTCATAAACCTCCCTCAACATATAGTTTGCCTTGTTCGGAGCCAGACACCTGAGATAAGGTTGAGAAAAACCTCTCTTGTACAGTACTTCGTTCAAAAGGGCATACCTAGCTGACCGAACTCTGAGCTGTCTGGCCTCGTCCTTCCTTTCTGGAAGCCTTCCGTCCTTCAAGTACGATATTATCGGGGTCATCCAATTTCCTTCATTCTCTACTTGTTGTACTTCTGGAAGATCTATACTTGGGACATATTGAATTTCATCAAACTCGTCCACGGCTTCGTTCGCTGAGGCCTTCTTCACTAAGGTATCCGCTTCCATGTTCTCTTCCTTTGGGATTTGAACAAAGTCAGCTTCCTTAAATTTCTTCAAAGGCTGTGATACCTTTTCAAGGTACTTTTTCATTCGTTCTTCCTTAGCCTCATACGTCCCGTTTATTTGACCTATAATCAACTTAGTCTCCTAAGACGAGAATTGATCTTGCTTCCACAGATCTGGCTAACTCAAGCCCCTTGAGAAAGGCTTCATATTTAACTTCATTGTTGGTTGTTTGATATTGCAAATGTACCTTGTGCTTCAGCCTATCTCCCTTTGGGGATTGTAAAACAACTCTTATTCCTCTCGCATACTGTGTAGACAAGCCATCCACATGGATGATCCATTTCTTGTCTTCCATTACTTCTAAGTCATCATAATTTGGAGTAAACTCCGCAATAAAATCTGCCAGGGCTTAAGCCTTTATTGCGTGCCTTGCCTGGTACTTGATGTCAAATTCACTAAGCTCGACAGCCCATTGGATCAGTTGTCCTGCGGCTTCCAACTTGTTCATTGCTTTCTTGAGCGGGTGGTCTGTCATGACGTTGATGACATGAGCTTGGAAGTAGTTCCTCATATTCCTAGATGCTGTGATCAGTGCAAAAGCCAACTTCTGTATTTGCAGGTATTGTTCTTCTGCTCCTCTCAACGCTCGACTGGTATAGTACACTGGTTTCTACACTTTTCCTTCGTCCCTAATCAATGCTGAGCTTATAGCATGCGGGGTGACGACTAAGTACAGATATAACTCTTCTCTCAACATGGACGGACTTAACAATGGAGCGACTGTAAGGTACGCCTTCATCTGACACTTGTTCGTCCATTCGAACGCCTTTTTAAGAACCTTGAAAAATGGTAAACATTTATCAGTGGCTTTAGATACAAACTTGTTGAGGGCTGCAACTCGTCCGGTAAGGGACTGGACTTCTTTAATGTTTTGTGGAGGCTTCATATTCAGTATTGCTTGGATCTTATCAGGATTTGCTTTAATCCCCCTTTGTGAAACCATAAATCCAAGGAACTTCCCTAATGATACTCCGAAAACACATTTGTTGGGGTTTAACTTCATGTTGTACTGCCTGAGCGTATCAAAAGTCTCTTGTAGGTCGTCCAGATGCTTCTCCTTGTCCAGGCTTTTCACCAGCATATCATCGACATATACTTCCACATTTCGCCCAATCTGTGGATGAAACATATGGTTAACCAACCTTTGATATGTTGCCCCTGCGTTCTTCAAACCGAAGGGCATCACCTTATAATAGAATAAACCTTGACTGGTAACAAAGGACGTCTTCTCCAGTTCTGCCTCGTCCATCCTTATTTGGTTGTATCCGAAGAAGGCATCCATAAAACTGAGTAACTTATGCCCTGCTGTAGAGTCCACCAATTGGTTGATACGTGGCAACGGATAGCTATCTTTAGGGCAAGCCTTATTCAGATCGATGAAATCTACACACATCCTTCACTTGCCATCTACCTTTTTGACCATTACTACATTGGCCAACCATTCCGAATAATAAACCTCTTGAATAAACTTCATCGTGATCAGCTTTTAGACCTCGTCCTTAATGGCATTGTCTATCTCGGGGGCTAATACTCTTTTCTTCTGTCGTACGGATTTAGAGGAGGGACATACATTCAAACGATGGGTAATGACGCTATGGTCTATACCTGACATATCCTCGTGACTCCAAGCAAACACATCAATACTATTCTTCAAGAAACAGACGAGATTCCTCTTTGTCTTTTCTTCCAAATCTATGCCAACCCGAGCGTACCTTTCAGGATTGTCGTCGTCCAAAGGAATTTCTTCTAACGTTTCTGTGGGCTCCGCCATAATTCTCCTTTCCTCAATGCTCATCGTCTGCACTTGCTCGTCCATGGCCAACCTGACTAAGTAGCATTCTCTTGCTGCTAGTTGGTCTCCCTACACTTGTCCTACCCCATACTCCATTGGGAACTTAACTGATAGGTGATAGGTAGATGTAACCGCCTTCCAACTATTTAGAGTCGGCCTTCCAATTATGGCATTGTAAGAGGATGAGCAATCTACCATAAGAAAATTCACATCCTTGGTTACCTGTTGCCGATATGCCCCTACCACCATTGGCAACGTAACAGTGCCTATAGGCTGTACCTTCATTCCTCCGAAACCTACCAGAGGCGAGTGTACTAGATGAAGCTGGTCTCGTCCAATTCTCATTTGTTGAAAAGCTGGATAATACAGAATGTCTACCGAGCTTCCATTATCTATCAGCACTCTTCTGGTTATGTAGTCAGCAATAAGCAAGGTGATGACAATAGCATCATCATAGGGTGGTGAACTCTCTCTGCATCCTCATCCGTGAAAGTGATTGCCTGCTCGTCTATGTTTCTCATCCTGGGAGATTTTCCAGAGAGTTGAACATTCTGCACTACCTTCAGGTATGTGACCTGTTGAACCAACTCCTATAATAACTCTTATTTCTCCAAGTGGAGGTCGCGACGACTCTTCTACTTTCCCTTTCAACTTCTCATCTTTGTGATCTTGTCCAAGGAAATCTCTCAATTTCCCTTGTCTGATGAGATTCTCAATTTGCTGTTTTAAATCGAAACATTCATCTATGTCATGCCCATGGTCTCTATGGAAGCGAAAATACTTGTTCCTGTTGCATTTGTTGGGATCTCCCTTCATTTTCTCCGGCCACTTCAAGGAAGGGTCGTCCTTGATTTGCATAAGGACTTGCCGAGCGGCATGTTCAACGGCATGTACTGTTGATTTTGCGCTGAAGGAACTGCCTTCTTATTGTCTCGATCTTTCTTATCTTCTGTTTGTCCCTTCTTTGGACGAGGACCTTGTTCGGGGTGGCGCTGCGCGTTTGCTTTCATTCTTTTCCTTTTCTTGGCTATGATTGTGTCTTCTGCATTCATGAAGTTTTGGGCTGAATGGACGAGTTCAGCCATAGTCTGAGGCTTTTGTTCATAAAGCTTGTGGATAAACAGGTCATAATTAACCCCATTGTGGAAGGCCGCTAACAATAGCTTGTCGTCCATCTCGTCCATCGTCAAGACTTCTCTATTGAAACGAGTAATGAAGGACCGCAAGCTCTCATTTTCTCCTTGTTCTATGGTTAACAGGCTAGACAAGGAATGTTTGTGCCTTTGTCTTCCAATGAAATTATTAATAAATAACTTACTCAACTCTTCAAAGAAACTTACCGAATTTGGGGTATCTTGCTGAACCATACTCGCGTGGGCCCTTTGAGGGTGGTAGGGAAGGCTCTACACATTATCTCATCTGGAACCCCTTGAAGGTGCATGGTAGTCTTAAAGGTGGCAATGTGGTCAAAAGGGTCACGTGTCCCATCATACGAATCTAAAGAAGGTATCTTGAACTTTGGTGGCAAGGGATGACCGTTGATGGGAGCCATAAAAGGAGAATCAGTTCTATGAACCAAGTCTTCTACGGGGTTTTTCCTTCTCATATTCTCCCTTATTTCATCCAAGGCCTTCCTCATTTGGTCCATCTCCCTCTCCAAATGTGGCAACCTTCGGGAAGTGGTACCCCTTAACTGGCTTTTGGGTTCAACATTCCTTCTATCTTCTTGACTTTGGGCTTGTCCTTCATTATTCCCTTCATGACGCTGCCTCCTTAAATTAAGTTCCCTAGTCAATTCCTAGTTTTGACGGGTTAACTCCGCCATGGTGACACCCATGGACTGCACGTGTTGGACAGGAGATGGTTGCATGGTAGGCACCGATTGACAATCGCGATAGGGGTTACTAGAGGCGTCCCTACTCTCTTGAGGGCCTGGACTAGTAGCCCTTGATCTTGTCCGAACCATTTCAGACTTTTGTCGGAGAAAGAAATTGCAGAACTCAAAGATGAAGTTGAGTGCAAAAAATTCTTTCCCACAAACGACGCCAATTGATGAATCCTCGAAAATCAGTAGGCTGAAAATCTCAGGCGTTAATGATCTTAAGGCTGTTGGTGAATCCTAAAAAAGCAAACAGGAAAATCAAAGGAGACCAGTGGAGGCCGGCCAAGAATCCTTCGATGGCTAAGTTAGTATTTTTGTGATTCCAAGTATAATGGAAGTGTCTGAATGAATTATCTTCTCGTAGATGAATGCTTATATAGCACACATGAAATGGCTACTGCATTTTAGTAACTTCTCCTATTGTTGAGGAGTCTGGAAAACTTGGAGGTAACTCCCATAATTGCCATGGGAGTTGTATTGTTTGGCCTTATTTTCTCTAACCGTCGTTGGCAACGGTTCGTAGTAATGAACTTCGATCTTTTACTTCAACTCCAAAGTAGGGGTATAGTGTCCATCCCAAAGTTGTATAGAGTTGGGTGTACATATCACTTGTCCTATGTGTTTTAAGGATGGACGAGCTTGCCCAGGACGAGCTTTCCATGAAGCTCGACCTATATGTATTAAGGACGAACGAGCTTGCCCAGGACGAGCTTTTCATGTAGCTCGCTACTCTTGATCAGGACAACCCTCATGGACGAATCTGGAGTAGTTCCGTTTTCTAGCACCATCACACCCAATTTAAAGTTTTTCTTGGCGTCCAAGAAGGAAGAGGAAGAGAAAGATACATAAAAAAAAAAAAAAAAAAGGGAATAAAAAGAATTGCAAAATCATTGATAACTACAAACCTGGATTACATCCAAAACTAAAGAAACAATGAAACAGGAAATTGTGAAGCTATGTAGGTTTAGTTAAGTGTATCAAGTAGGGAGAGAAAACAAAGATGACGACTTTTCAACATGAACTTTGCTAGAGCCTTTGGAAATGGATTTTTATTGGGCACTAAAGAATTCCTTTTTTAGTTTATGTTGATCTAAATAAACCTTGTTTGATTTTTCTCCTACAAAATAAAAACATCTTTTTTTCTAAAATCTAAATCCATCCCAATATTTTTTACTTAATTTTAAGTTTTCCCCTACTTATGCCAAGGCAACTTGAGCATGGTCTTCCTCACCCCTTTGGGCAAGGTGGCAGTGACTTTGGCTTGCTTTTCCCTTTCCATGGGCTTGTAGTCAGTGAGGTAGTCGCAAATATCGGCTCTCAATTTCACTGAAATTTCTGAGTATCATTGAAAATGTTCTTGTGATGGACATTGATAAATTCCTGCCTTTGGGTTTGAGAGTTAATCGAGAGAGATTTTTTCTTTAATTGTACAAATGAGAGACATAGAGATCGGAGAAGTTAGTTGACTTTTACTTTATTATAAGATGCTTATAAATGGTTATATTTAATAAATAACAGACAGACAAAAATGCTACTCCCTCTGTCCCAGTTTGTTTGTCCTCTATTTCATTTTGGGATGTCCCAAAATATTGTCCTGTTTCTAAAAATAAAAATCATTAATTTACTAATATTCCTATTATACCCGTACTTTATTTTCAAAACTATTTAAAATGAAAACTAAAAAATATTTTAAAAAATCAATCTAATTGGGGCATCTTTTTAGTTGTCTCACTAAGAATAACTTTTTTTTTTTTTTTAAAGCTGATAAATTTATTTAAGGGTAATTTTGTAAAAATAAGGCAAACAAGACAATAAATTATGTTCCCTTAAAATGTTTGACTTTTTGCACAGGACAAACAAATTAGGACAGAGGGAGTAGTATTAATTAGATGAGATGAGTTGGAAAACAATAAATACTAGCCTTTTTTCTACCGTTAGATATGTGAGAAATCAATGGTTTAAAATATGTGTAACTCTTATAAAATTACACCAGGTGTAACTTGAACCCATCTCATATAAATTATAAATAGATAGATGATGCACCAAGTACTTATATAAAATGAATTTATATGGATATTTCTTATTTAAAAGAATTATAATAGTATGGTTTAATTGCTTCTATCTTATGTTTGTCCAATTGTGAGGTGTCGTACTTAACATGCTCCCAATTTCAGTTTTGTTCTAATTAATGCCCCAAGTTCTAATCCTTCCAAGCTTCGGTAGAGTCAAGTCTTTTTTTTTCCCCCTTTTTTCCTTTTTTCCTTTTTAAAATTTTGGGGCCGAGTTAAATATATCAATATTTGTTAACCACAAAATAACACACACCACACAATACTTCAAAGATGGTTTTAACATGATTTATTATATATTTTATTTTCTAGTATATTAGAAAATTTCATCAAGTCAATTTTAATTAATTCAAAATAAATATTTTCTTTTTATTCAGTTAGGTGTAATTATCCTTTAAATTATATTAATCATGATTAATATTCTTCAAACTTTTTTAAATCAATTTTTTTTTGTCAAATAAAATAAAGATTACATATTAGAGTAATAACAATAATTTTACAAAATTAAAAGTATACAAAGCAATTAATTTCAAATAAGTTAGATAATAAATGTCATTTTTATATGCCTTAACGCATAAAATCAAGGCTGTAACCGAGACTAGCCGAGCCGAGTATTAAATGTTCAAGCTTGTTCATTTAATTTTTTTCAAACATGGGCTAAGGTCAAGCTTATTATCAAACAAGATTTATGTTCAAGTTTGACTCATTTTCTTGTTGAGCAAGCTCGAGCTTGTTCACGAGTTACTTGATTAACTTATTCTTTTCCTTTATTGTATTAAACCATGACTAAAATGTTTTACTTTTTCATAATTTTATGAATTTGGACTATGAATAGACTATTTATATCATTAATAAGTTACAAATAATAATTTAATATCATATAAATCTCTTGACAAACTTATACTTTCCAATTTCAAGTCTATATATATATATTTTTAGACAAGTATACATATAAAATGCAATATTATATATAGTTAAATCGAGCCCTCATGTTCACGAGCTTGTTCATGAACACATTATTTTGTTTGAGCTTGTCTTGTTTAATAATCGAGCCTATACGTATTAGGCTTGAGCTTAACTTTTTTCTAAACGAACGAACATAAACAAGTTTTTTCTCAAGTCAAGCTCGAGCTGTTCATCAACAACTTGGTTCATTTACAGCCCTGACAATGCAAGGTTATATATATATATATATATAAGTAATAATGACAAAAAGTAAATGAAAAAGCTATTTTTTAATGGATAACAAAATAAACATGTCCCAAACTTTTAACCATAAAGACCATTACATCTTTTTTTTTTCTAATAGTAATAGGGGAAAAAAATCCTTTGCATTCCAATAACCCTAACCATAATTAGAAAACCTTATTGGAACTTAACCTAGTTGATTGTGGCTCACCAGTGAAACTATAGATTTAATTAAAATTTTATATAAAAATTAAGAATATGTTACAAAAAAAATGTTAAAAAAGGTGCTAGTAAAAATTGGATAGGTCAATTTTAAAAGTATAATAAATATATACGTATGTATAATATTCACAAAATAAAAAATATTTAATTTCTTTTCAAAAAGAAAAAAACTTTTACAAATGAGATTTACTTTACGAATTTTTAAGATCAATAGCATTTAGACTTTCTAGAGTATCCGCATCAGTGGATGTAAAATTTCTATCTATTTTACACCAAAAAAAAAAAATTCTATTTTACATATCCTCTTTTACAAAGCACCCACACCAGTTTGTCTATTCTACTATCTATTTTATTTAAATAATAATATTTCTTTAATTTTTTATTATATCAAACAAACAACTACTCACATATTCCCACCCACCTCTTTCTTTCTTTTTCTCAAGCCAACCCTTTTTCTTTTTCTTTGAACCATCTCCCTCTTTCTTGTTCTCCTTTTCCTTCTTCCTTCTTCTCTTTATTCTTTCTTCTTTTTCTTCTACAAATTTCTCAAACTCGAACCAACCTCACTGCCTCCATCATCACACTGCCACCAACAACCCAAGCAAGCCCCAATTGTAGCAACCAACCACTACCACATCCAATCTTGATGTAGTGCTACCATGGACCTTACCTTCATCTAGGTTTTGGTTAATTTTGGGGTTTGACTTCATCTGGTTCTTGTTGGTTCTATGATGGGTTATTGCTAGTTTTAGTTTTTGGGTTTTTGTATTATGATGGGTTATTGCTAATTTTAGTTTTTGGGTTTTTGTATTTGGGTGGTACCACTTGATCTGTGGTTGAGGTTGGGCAGGGGTGGTTTTGTGATTTTGTTGTCGGAAGACGATAGAGATTAGTGGTTGAGGCTGGGGTAGGGGTGATTTTGTGGTTTTGTTGTGAGAAGAAGACAGAGGGGAAGAGCAAGATGAAGGGGGAGAGAGAGGAAAAAAAAAAAATCATTTACACGTGAACAGTAACCATGCATATATGCATAGTTACTGTAGCACTTTTGTATATATGCACAATTTTGCAAACACTAATGTGGATGTTTTTTTGGTTAAAATGTGTAAAACTAACCACTTTTTGTATCTTTCACAATTTTGTAACCTCTGATGTGGTTTCCCTAAGATCCTCTATTTGGTAGAGTTCTTTAAAATCCTTAATATCTTCTCTTTTTTTTTTCTTTTTTTTTCTTTTTTTTTTCCTTTTTTTTCCTAGAATAAAATCTTCAAATTATGCAATACTGACCAATTCAGTGAACATATGTTTGAAACACTCCTAAATTAATGACTTATATATGACCCAAAAAAAAGTGAATATTAAAACAAATGAAGTCTTTTTTTTTTTTTTAATAATTCTAAATTATTGTTGCATCCCAGCTGAAAAAATGAAGTATGGTAAATAGAAATTTATATTTACCATACTTCATTTAAAGCCCCAATATACTATAGCCCATGACAGTCTTGAAGCAGTAGATGCAGCACTGTCGTGCCTTTATTCTTTGCCAGCTTAACTAGTTCGTGTGCGCCACTGTGTTATTTTCTCATTTTGTATGCTAAAGTTTTATTGACCTAAAGCCTCCCAATCCAGTTGTAATTCCTTGGATAATATACAGCCAATTAGGGTTGTCCACGGGTCAGGTCAGCTTGGATTTGGGCCTGACCAGTACTCGACCAAACGTACAGATCAAACTCGTCGGTTCGGGCCACGGGTTGAGCGGGTTGGATTTGTCGGTTTGGCGGGTTTGGGCTTCAAATTGGGCCAATTTTGTGGACTTGCTTGAGATTGAGAGTTGAGATCGAGAGGCTGAGAAGACTTGACCCACGGTGGAGAGAGTGAGGTGAGGAAGAAAATATACCTGAGATCTCAAAATGACCCATCACTTCTTCCATCAAGATCAACACAACCCAGATGGGAAACAAAGAAATAACTCAAATAAGGTAACCACCAAGCTCAGAAAACCAAAAAATAAGAAAGAAAAAACACAAGTATTAGGGGTAATTAAGCGTATGATCAATGATAATGGGATTACTGAAGCTAATTTTGATTCTGTTCTGAATTTAATGCCTCTCTATTTCCAGACAGATAAATAGTAGAATTAATTAATAGCAACATCATGAATCCGTCTCCTTCAAAGGAGATTTTTAGAGCCCCCCAAAAAGAATCTAACCCAAAAAAAAAAAAAAAAAAACACACACAAAAGAAGTGGAAAAGCAGATGAGAAAGAGAGAAGGAAGAGAGAGAAGAGAACAAAGAAAATGAGAGAGAGGAGAGAGAAAGTTCGCATCAGGTGAGAATAAAATATTATTATTATTTTTACAATACTGCTACAGTGCAATTTCAAAAGTAGAATTGCATTGTAGCAGTATTACAAAAAAAATTTACAATACTTGGCATTAGCATTCCCTGATGCAGAGCATTTTAGGGCTTAAAATGCCAAATTTCTCTTACATTTGGCATTAGCATTCTCCAATATTAATGCTCTAACTTGAACCCAACCCTATTGTTTTATCGCTAACTAATCTTTTGGGTAATTTTAATGCTAAATATAGACCGATATTCCTTAGTGTTCATACCCTCTTTTAGGTTTTAAGCTTTGTCTTGTAAGCTTAAGGGGCTCCTACAAGGCCCTCCTTTCATTGATCAATAATTCCTATTATTGTCTTCAACTCAAGGAGTATATATATATAGTAACTAATGCTCCGTCTAGTAGTATATTTCAATCTAATGGAGTTAAACTCATGGTTTCAATGCCATTTCTAAATTCTAATTTCTCCAAAAACAAAATATTTATGAATTCTAACTGATGGGGCCACAGAACGTACTCCAGGATCGTCCATGAGGCTCGTCCTGATCTAGAGCATGCCGCATAAAAATGCTTGTCCAGGGCGAGATCGTCTTGGTAGAGTATCCTGGCCAATCTCGTCCTGGGAGGGCACGTCTTGGGCAAGCTCGTCCTGGAAGAAATCATAGTTCATTACTACGAACCATTGCCAACAGCGGTTAGAGAAAATAAAGCAAAAAATATAACTTCCACGGCAATTATGAGAGTTATTTCCAAGTTTTCTGGACTCCGCAACAATTGGGGAAGTTACAAAAAAGAAATAACCGCTTCATGCACACTATATAAACATTCTATGAGAAGGTAAAGGCATTCAGACATTTTTTTCCATTATACTTGGAATCACCAAAAATACTGACTTAGCCATTGGAGGGTTCTTGGCCGGCCTCCACTGATCTTCTCTGATTTTGTTGTTTCCTTTTTCAAAATCCATCAACAGCCTTTAGATCGTTAATGCCCACGATTTTCAGCCTACTGACTTTCGAGGAACTATCAGTTGGCGCCGTGTGTGAGGAAGAATTTGTCGTGCTTGAACTTCATTTGTCGAGTTCTACAATTTTTTTTTCTCCAACAAAGGGCTGAAATGGTTTGGACAAGATTAAGGGCTACTAGTCCCAGCCCTCAAGAGAGTAGAGACGCTTCTAATAACCCTTATCGTGGCCATCAATCGGCGCTTGCCATGCAACCATCTTCTGTCCAACACGTGCAGTCAATGGCCGCTGCCATGGCAGAGTTAACTTGCTAAAACTAGGAATTGAGAAGAGAGATTAATCTCAGAAGGCAACATCATGAGGCCTATGGAGAAGAACATGGACAGAGCCAGGGAGATGGAAGAAATGCAGAGTCGGAAAGCCAATCAAGGGGTACTACACCAAGAAGGGTGCCACACTTGTAGAGGGAGATGGACCAGACGAGGAAAGTTATGGATGAGATGAGGGAGAACATGAGAAGGATAAACCCCGTAGAAGACTTGGTTCACATAACTGATTCTTCCTTTACGGCTTCCATCAATGGTCATCCATTGCCACCAAAGTTCAAGATGCCTTTTTTAGATTCATACGATGGAATGCGTGACCCTTTTGACCACATTGCCACCTTCAAGACTACTATGAACCTTCAAGGGGTTCTAGATGAGATACTGTGTAGAGCCTTCACCACCACCCTTAAAGGGCCCGCGCAAGTATGGTTCAGCAAGATACCCCCAAATTCGATAAGTTCCTTTGAAGAGTTAAACAAGTTATTTGTTAATAATTTCATTAGAGAACAAAGGCATAAACGTTCCTCGTCTAGCCTGTTAACCATAGAACAAGGAGAAAATGAGAGCTTGCGGTCCTTCATTACTCGTTTCAATAGAGAAGCCTTAGTAGTGGATGAGATGGATGACAAGCTATTGTTAGCGGCCTTCCACAATGGGATCAATTCTGACCTATTTATCCATAAGCTTTACGAAGAAGAGCCTCAGACTATGGCTGAACTCATCCATTTGGCCCAAAACTTCATGATTGCATAAGACGCAATTATTGCTAAGAAGAGGAAAAGAATGGAAGCAAACACTCAGCGCCACCCCGAATAAGGTCCTCATTTGAAGAAGGGACAAACAGAAGATAGGAAAGACCAAGACAATAAGAAGGTAGGTCCTTCAGTGCGGAATCAACAGTACACGCCGTTGAACATGCCGCTCGAGCAAGTCCTTATACAAATCAAGGATGACCTTTCTTTGAAGTGGCCGGAGAAACTGAAGGGAGATCCCAACAAGCGCAACAGGAATATGTATTGTCACTTTCATATAGACCATAGGCATGACACAGATGAATGTTTCAATTTAAAACAGCAAATTAAGAATCTCATCAGACAAGAAAAATTGAGAAATTTCCTTAGACAATATCACAAAGATGAGAAGTTGAAAGGGAAAGTAGAAGAGTCGTCGCGACCTCCACTTAGAGAAATAAGAGTAATTATAGGAGGTGGTTCAACAGGTCAGTTGTCTAAGTCAAGAAAGACATACCTGAAGGTAGTACAGAATGTTCAACTCTCTGAACGATCTCCTAGGACGAGAAACACAGACAAGCAAACAATCATTTTTACGGATGAGGATGCGGAGAGAATTCACCACCCTCATGATGACGCTATTGTCATCACCTTGGTTATTGCTGACTACACAAACAGAAGAGTGTTGATAGACAATGGAAGCTCGATAGACATTCTGTATTATCTAGCTTTTCAGCAAATAAGGGTTGGACGGGACTAGTTCCGTCCAGTACACTCGCCTCTAGTAGGTTTTGGAGGAATGAAGGTACAGCCTGTAGGCACCGTTACGTTGCCAGTGGTGGTGGGAGCATATCCGCAGCAGGTAACCAAAGATGTAAATTTCCTTGTGGTAGATTGCTCATCCTCTTACAATACTATAATTGGAAGACCAATTCTAAATAGTTGGAAGGCGATCACATCCACCTACTACCTGTCAGTCAAGTTCCCTACAGAGCATGGGGTAGGACAAGTGCAGGGAGACCAACTGGCAGCAAAGGAATGCTACTTGGCCATACTGGCCATAGAGGAGCAAGTGCAGATGATGAGCATCGTAGAAAGGAGAATTGTGGCGGAGCCTATAGAAGCGTTAGAAGAAATTCCTTTGGATGACAACAATCCAGAAAGGTACACTCGGGTTGGCGCAAATCTAGAAGAGAAGACAAAGGGGAATCTCATCAGTTTCTTGAAGAATAGTATTAATGTGTTTGCTTAAAGTCACGAAAATATGTTAGGTATAGACCCTAGCGTCATTACCCACCGTTTAAATGTATGTCCCTCCTCTAAACCTGTACGACAGAAGAAAAGAGTATTCGCCCCAGAGAAAGACAATGCCATCAAGGACAAAGTCCAAAAGCTGATCACGGCAAAGTTTATTCGAGAGGTTTATTATCCGGATTGGTTGGCCAATGTGGTAATGGTCAAGAAGGCTAATGGCAAGTAGAGGATGTGTGTAGACTTCACCAATCTGAATAAGGCTTAACCAAAGATAGCTATTCACTGCCACGCATCAACCAATTGGTGGACTCTATAGCAGGGCATAAATTACTCAGTTTTATGGATACCTTCTCTGGATACAACCAGATAAGGATGGACGAAGCAGACCAGGAGAAGATGTCCTTTGTTACCAGTCAAGGTCTATTCTGTTATAAGGTGATGCCCTTCAGTTTAAAGAACACGGAGACAACATATCAGAGGTTGGTTAACCATATGTTTCATTCACAGATTGGGCGGAATGTAGAAGTATATGTTGAAGATATGCTGGTAAAAAGCTTGGACGAGGAGGAGCATCTGAATGACCTACAAGAGACTTTTGATATGCTTAAGTAGTATAACATGAAGTTAAACCCCAACAAATGTGTTTTCAAAGTGTCATTAGGGAAGTTCCTTGGATTTATGGTTTCACATAGGGGAATCAAAGCAAATCCTAATAAGATCATGGCAATATTGAATATGAAGCCTTAACAAAACATTAAAAAGGTCCAGTCCCTTACCGGATGGATTGCAACCCTCAACAGGTTCGTATCTAAAGCCACTGATAAATGTTTACCATTTTTCAAGGTTCTTAAAAAGGCATTTGAATGGATGGATGATGTCAGAAAGCTTTCCAAGACTTGAAAGCGTACCTCACAACTGCTCCATTGTTAAGTCCGTCCGTGTTGGGAGAAGAGTTATATATGTACTTAGTCGTTACCCCGCATGTTGTAAGCTTAGCATTGATTAGAGAAGAAGGAAGAGTGCAGAAACTAGTGTACTACACCAGCCAAGCGCTAAGAGGAGCGAAGGACGGTACCTGCAGATTGAAAAGTTGGCTTTTGCACTGATCACATCATCTAGGAAGTTGAGGCACTACTTCCAAGCTCATGTTATCAACATCATGATGGACCATCCAATTAAAAAAGCAATGAACAAGTTGGAAGCCGTAAGATGACTGATCCAATGGGCTGTCAAGCTTAGTGAGTTTGACATCAAATACCAGCCGAGGCACGTAATAAAGGCTCAAGCCTTGGTAGATTTCATTATGGAGTTTACTCTAAATTTTGATGACTTAGAAGTAATAGAAGACAAGAAATGGATCATATATATGGATGGCTCGTCTACACAACATACAGGAGGAATAGGAGTTGTTTTACAATCCCTAGAGGGAGATAGGCTGAAGCATAAGGTACATTTGCAATATCAAACAACCAACAATAAAGTTGAATATGAAGCCCTTCTTAAGGGGCTTAAGTTGGCCAGATTTGTAGAAGCAAAATTAATACTCATTATGAGGGATTCTCAGTTGGTCATAGGCCAAATAAATGGGATGTATGAAGCCAAAGAAGAACGAATGAAAAAATATTTTGAGAAGGTATTGCGGCTTGTGAAGAAATTCAAAAAAATTGACTTCGTTCAAATACCGAGGGAAGAGAATATGGAAGCGGATGCCTTAGCGAAGGAAGCTTCAGCGAAGGAAGCTTCAGCGAAGGAAGCCATGGACGAGTTTGATGAAGTTCAGTATGTCCCAAGTATAGATCTCCCAGAAGTACAGCAGATAGATAATGAAAGAAACTGGATGACCCCAATAATATCACACCTGAAAGACGGGAAGCTCTCAGAAGGGAAGGATGAGGCTAAAAAGGTTAAGGTTAGGGCAGCCAGGTATATCCTTTTGAATGAAGTACTGTACAAGAGAGGTTTTTTTAAACCTTATCTCAAATGTCTGGCTCCGAACGAGGCAAACTATGTGTTGAGAGAAGTTCATGAAGGAGCCTGTGAAAATCATTCAGGAGTTAGATCACTCATCCATAAGGTCGTCCGTGCAGGGTATTACTGGTCAACCATCTAAGTAGATGCAAAGGCTTATGTTAGGGTTTGTGATCAATGTCAGCGATTTAGTAATGTCCCCAGACAGCCATCAGAGTATCTTATACTTATGATGGCCCCGTGGCCATTTGCTTAATGGGGCCTAGATATCTTAGGTCCTTTTCCATTTAAAACTAGACAGATGAAGTTCTTGGTGGTGGGGATAAACTATTTCGCCAAATGGGTGGAAGCAGAACCCTTAGCAAATATCACGCAACAAAATATAAAGAACTTCGTCTGGAAGAACATCATGTGCAGGTTTGGAGTGCCCAAAGTATTAGTGTCTAATAACAGACGACAATTTGATAATACACTTTTTAAGGACTTCTATGAACACTTTGGAATTCAAAATCATTATTCCTTACTTGCCCACCCCCAGGCAAACGGTCAAGCTAAAGTTGCAAACCGATCCTTGTTGAAAATCATCAAGACTCGGCTTGAGGGGGCAAAGGGAGTATGGCTGGATGAGCTACCAGGTGTTTTATGGGCAAACAGAACAATGATAAGAACCCCTACAGGGGAAACTCCTTTCAAGCTAGCCTATGGGAGCGAGGTAGTTATACTTGCGAAAGTGCACATGGCCAACCACAGGGTGACAATGTATCAAGATAAGGATAACGAGGAACAACTTCGTGTGAACCTCAATCTGACAAATGAGGTAAGGACAGACGCAAAACAAAGGATGACGAGGTACAAGAACCTCATGGCTAGACAGTATGATGCAATGGTGAAGCCAAGGTGATTCAACATAGGAGACCTCATCCTTAAAAGAGTTTCTTTGGCAACCAAGAACCCAACTTATGAGAAATTGGGACCCAATTGGGAAAGACCCTATAGAGTTATCAACTGGAAAAGACAAGGATCCTATTACTTAGAGGCCTTGGATAGGAGGAAATTGGAACATCCTTGGAATGTTGAACACCTGAGGAGGTATTACCAGTAGAGTGCCAACCTGGATGAGCGTTATCCTGGACAGCCTGTTTACCCATATAAGGAGCTTGTTTATCTACATATTTTTAGTATTATTTTGTAATATTATTTTATTGCAATTATGATGTGGTTATAGACAAAGTTATGGATTTGCCTGTATTTGTTTAACTTTTTAAAAGGCAATAGCTCATGAGCATGTGCCTCATCTGTGAACAATATTTATGCTATGTACATAATGTTGTATGAATTCCTGATTTTCATACTACTTTTGTTCAAATCAACCCATAAGAAGGCTGAAAAGCCTAAGACGAGAAAATTCTCTAGACGCGAAGATATAACGTCAATAAGCTTTCTTAAAAGCAAAGCAAAGCATGCTCGTCCAAGTAAAGGACGAGGTAAAACCCTAGCTTCACTGAGCAGCAGTAAATTCATAGGAAACTCGTCCATATAACGGACGAGGTAAAGCGCAATGCATGTCCAACCCATGGATGAGGAAATGCATAAGCAAGTGTTTATTAATTAAGACGCCTACTAAAACAATCCAATTTGTGGATGAGCGAAAGGTTGTCTTATCTTCATTAAAGGTGAAAATAAGCTAAGTTTGAGGACAAGTAATGCTGGTAATCACCATTTCACAAGAGACGATGTTATACTTAGCGAAATTCAAAGTACGACAAGAAAATGTATGGCATTGCTCCTATAGACAAGTAAAAATTTAAAACAATATAATATCAAAAGAACTCTTGTCCATACAATAATAGAAAAGAAAATCAATCCACTATTTAAGGACGGACAACCAACGTCCAAACACCCTAACAAAAATAATTGTTCAGTAGCTCGTCCTAAAAACTATGGACGAGCTTAATGTACTTAAGTTACATTTAAAAAGAAAAAAGAAAGAAAAAGAACAAAAAAAGTACAATGCTTAAATCTCGTCTTCTGGCAAGAGGGGCGTAATCCTTAGGGTCATCTTGACGAGGAAGGGTGCTAGCATCGTCTTCAATATTAATGTCCTCTGAGCTCGTTTGGATGAGGGAACTCGTAGCAACACCAAGATTGAGCTTCATGGAACTGAAGTTAAGGTTAGGGAAGTTCTCAATGGCATCCAGCCTAAAGTCCTCAAACCTAGTTGCATAGTTCTTGTCCAGCAAATCAGTGAATTGCTTGGACGCTTGAAACTCTACAACTGCGTCTCCCTTAGCCTTTTCAAGAAGGGCACTCAGCTCGTTGTTCCTTTTTTAGAGGTGGTCAAGACGAGTGTCCTTCTCAAGGGCGTCAGTTTTTAGCTCTTCATTAAGGTTCTACAACTTTTTTACCTCGTCCTTAGCCTTAGCAGCCACCTCAGCCCACTTCTTGTTCTCGTCCTTCACCTCTTTGATCCTTTTCTCTAGCAGGATCCTCGTCTTATCCAGGTTAGTTGCCTGCCTAGACGCAGCAATAAACTTGGACATCACCTACAAGGGCCAAGATGTGGTTAGAACCAAACAAGTACATATTTCAGTGTTGTTGACAAAGACAAGACATATAAAAGTTTTTTACCTTGAAGAGATCATGAATACCAAAGTGCTCAAAATCCTTCAGAGACATATTGTAACAAGCTGCCACGTCCGCATCTGTCACTACTGTTGTAAACCTCTTCCAAGCCAGGTCCTCGTTCCCAAGGTGTCAAGGAACTTCTTTAGAAGGCTGAGACAAGGTGGGTGCTTGAACTGTGGACGGGATCTTCTTAGACGGAGGGTACTTGGCCTCAGAATCAAGTATCTGCATTGGGGGCACCTGATCAGGGACGAAAGGAGTGGGCTAAACGTCCTAAGGCTTGAACGACTTGCTTTTCTTCTCCCTACTACGCCTACTTGGAAGATCACCCAAGTCAACCCTTGATGATATATTTTTCCGTTTTTCGCCTGCTGATGAACAAGTCTGAGGTTGCACCTTCTGTTTAACTACCTCATCCATCACCCCCTTGTTTTTGTTTTCTTTCATCGTTGCCATTTCTGAAAGGAAGGACGTCAATTACCAAAAAATGATGAAAAACAAATAGATAAAGAAAAGGGAGGAAAAGAGAAAACTTACGTCTACGAACAGTAGTCTCGTGTGCAAGAGCTTCGATGGAAGGCTCAGGACCTAAACCCCAAATGGCAAGACGTTGAAGACTTACCAAAGAATGAAACGCCCTGTTGGTGTATAGATGAACCTTCTGAACACATTCAACTTAAATGAGGTCGTCTAGCACCTGTAACCAAAAAAAAAGAAAAGACGGAGGACTTAGAATTTTTAAACTACAAATAAGAATGAAGACAATAATTGATAAAGATAGGATGAGCATACCTTTTGGATGAAGGTTCCCTAACTCCCCTGTGTAGGGAGGGAATGGGTCCTTGTCAACCTCAGTAAGGTGTCCAGCCTAGAAACCTGAGACGAAGAAGAACTTCATCTTCCAGTTCCTATCTGAGGAGACTAAATACTTAATTAATCTATAATCTCTTCCCTTGGCTATGAATTGATAAAAGTCAAGGTATTGGTTAATCTCGGAGGGCTTATAACAGTAAAGGAACTTGTCCACAGTAAGAGGACAGTTCCCCTCAAACACCTCCTTCCATAAAACTTGCATGGAGACGACTAATCTCCATGTGTTAGGATTAAACTGACAAACTCTTATACCTAGCCTAGTCAACAACTCCCTAGCAAAAGTATTCAAAGGTAACCTAAGACCCCCTAGAAGATAAGCCTCATAAATACCTATCCTAAAACGAGGCTGACGACACCATTCTCCCTCGACGGCTAACCTAGGGTTAAGCTCGTCTGCGATTTGGTTCCACTTTTTGAGTAAGTCTAACCTACTATCATCTGTCTTTGAAGCTACCCCTATGGCATAACTATAAACCACCTCAACCTTGTCTTGATCAGTGGACGAGGGAGCACTCGTGCCAGCCTTAGAGCTTGACTCAGATCTCATCCTAAGCTTCTCCTAAAGAACTTCTAAGGGAATTGTAGGGACGCCGGACTCATACTCGTCTGTAGTGTTCCCCTCACTACTATTACCACTATCACTATTGCTATCACTAGAACCACTAAAACTGCTGGGGTCATTATACTCGTCTACAGCCTTATCCACACTATCACTAGACGAGGAAAGCACAATCTCAACTATTTTTAAGAAAACTTAACTAAGGAAAAAGATAAGGAAAATACCTGGATCTAGAACGAGAGAAGGCTATAGACGCAGGAAGCTTCTAGATGAAGATCTAGGATGAGGAAGGAAATTTCAAAAATGGGGAAGGTAACGGAGGTATTCTACTATTTATAAGCAGTAAACCTTGGCACCTGAAACGATACAACCAATCAACAGAAGACACGTGGCATGCTCTTTTGTTAGATCAATCGACATGATTTTTCACCAATGAGATCATGACACGTGGCATACTAATTCACTGATGAAAACATACACATCCTACGTTTCCCTAGACGACCCATGGACAAAGGGGCAACTGATGGGGCCACAGAAGAGTCCAAATATTCTATCTCACTCTTTCTGCTCCACTATATACTCCACAAATAAAAACATGCCACATGTCCGTTTAATTTATTAAATGCTAAATTTATGCCTTCTATTATTTCAATTTCCTAAAATAAATAAATAAATAACCCATTATATTTAGGTAATTGAAATAATAAAAAGCATAAATTTAACATTTAATAAATTAGATAAACATGTGTCATGTTTTTATTTGTGGAGTGTATAGTGAAACAGGAAGAGTGGGACACAAGATTTGGACTCACCACAGAACGTACTCTAGAATCGTCCATGAGGCTCATCCTGATCCAGAGCATGCCGCATAAAAATGCTCGTCCAGGGCAAGATCGTCCTGGTAGAGTGTCCTGGCCAATCTCGTCCTGGGAGGGCATGTCCTGGAAGAAATCATAGTTCATTACTATGAACCGTTGCCAACAGCGGTTAGAGAAAATAAAGCCAAGAAATATAACTTCCATAGCAGTTACGGAAGTTATTTCCAAGTTTTCCAAATTCCGCAACAATGGGGGAAGTTACAAAAAAGAAATAACCACTTCATGCACACTATATAAACATTCTACGAGAAGGTAAAGGCATTCAGACATTTTTTTCCATTATACTTGAAATCACCAAAAATACTGACTTAGCCATCGGAGGGTTTTTGGCCAGCCTCCATCGGTCTCCTCTGATTTTCATCAACACTAACTATAACACATTTTGATGTAGGTTCAAAGAGAAAAGTGTTCAAAAGCCAGCCTGAAGGAAATTTCAATCTTGTACTCAGCTGTGTGGTAAGTACATGCCCAAAACTGAGAACAATTGGTACTAAATATATTGAATGATACAGACGGCTATCTGATTGCTAGAAATAGTTCTCCATTAACCATTAGTCAAGGTATATCGTTCATTATAATGTAATTAATCATATATAGGATCCTATCAGACACATCTTTAAGTCATTTAAAAAATTAAAACAACGTAATTAATTACTTCAATTGCTCTCGAGAAATCATTTCTTAAATAGTTTCTTCCAAGGCTACTGATTAATGAACCTAACTAGGGAAAGCTCATACACAATATATTTTTCATAATCTTGCAAGGCGATGCCTAATCACTCCCCTCTCTTCATCCAACACAAAATCAGCACTAGAAAAGTGGGGGCTGGTAAAGAAGGGTTTCAGATCATAGATTTCATGTTCCTGTGCCTGCGCGAAAGGAAAACAAACCAAAAATTCAGTACAGTCAAAGGGCCCATATATCCAGTTTATGTAATTAGAATACTTCAAGTTTTATGTTCCCATTACCTTGCTCAGTAAATCCTCTACTTTCACATCAATCTGGGTAAGCCTTGAAGTAGACCCACTAACAATTTCTTCGAAGTGCAGTGCATTCTTGACAAGCTCGCGAAGAAGATATAATAGCAGTTCATTGTAATCCTTCTTGAAAGTCATGTACTTTCTGAAACTCTGCAAGAACAAATCAAATCCTTGTCAACCAATTGTCTCAGTGATCAACAATTCAAGAACTTCAAAATTTTATGCAACAATCAGTAAACTTTCATTAAATAGTTGCAAGAAAATGAACACTATCTAGTTAATAAAGGGACAAGATCACCTATAACTGTATTCTACTCACTCAAAACAATGAAAAGTTCAAAAGCATAAAATAGAAGCATCAGTTATAGCTTAAAAAGATTTCCAAAATGCTTCAGGTCAGGTCTACAGAACTAGCAGACTAAATAGCATATGAATTCAACCACGAACAAGGGATACCTTGTTAGCAGTATTGATACTTATGTAATAGAAAAAGCAGCCCACGTCCATAGGACAAGAAGATTGTTGGTAGAAGCAGCTAAATATGAACATTCTTGACCAAACTCGGCATAATTTCAATTACTATACAACAAGGTCAGTAAACACTTGTGTGCATGCATTACAGACATGTAATGAAGAGAATGCTATGAAAAGCTAAGCAAATTATAGATCCGATTACAAGGTAGCATAAAGAGTTTGTGCTGTAATATAAAATATTGATACTGGTATATGTAGCATCTGGAAGAACATGCCCTGCAGCCTCCAGAAAAGAATAACAGTTATTAGAGAAGAACGGCAGAGGATCTCTTTCAATACCTTTTGCAGTGCTTTCTGTACCCCAAACTTTTGGGTTGAAATGAATGAATCAAGCAGGACACGAATGGCCATGTCTACATCTTCCTGTGTGACATGCTGTCTGAGGTGCATTCTGGCATGTGCTTCAGACATTCGTATCATGGATTCTATGTGCCTCACTGCTATGGGCACTCCTTGTCCATGCTAGATGGGCAAAATGATAAGGAGGGATATATCATCAAATCATCAACAAACAAGAGAAGCTATTATCAAATTTCATTAAAAGAGAACATACCGAAGATTCTCTTCGCAGTTCAGCATAAACATGTGTTAGCTTATCCAAATCAGCATCATGCAACCTTGGGAATACATTCAACTTGGCATAAGTTAAGTACTTCTTTAGCAGATCTTGAGGAAGTATCTGTAAAAATAAAAGGATAGAACTCTCAAGAATTAAGAAGCAGAACAACATGTTCGAATGAATCCAGAAGCAACTAGTTGGGAAACTAAGTAGGATCAGGAGTGTCAAACCTCAGTATCAACTGGCCTGGCAGTTGCTTGATTATCTTCATGGGATTCACTTACAGACCTATCATCCATGTTAGCACCCTTAGGTTGCGACTTAAAATGGCTATCAACTACAAACTTTGCAAGCATCTCATCTGTCACAGGATCAACGATATCCTGCAAAATTATCATTTTCCTTCCCATTAACATCATCTAGTAAGTAAGATGTGAATTAAGAATTGAAGGTGTAAAGATATAACCTTTACAACACAGAGGATATCAAATCGAGAAACAATGGGATCTGTCAACTCAACATTCTGTGAAAATGTTTTTGAGGAATCATATCTGCAAAACAGGTATACAATTCGAATTGTGGCTCAATCAGAAATAAAATGTTGAAATGTGTTAAATTACTTATTGTCTCCAAAGCTTAAGTTATTAGGAAATGGTGAATTTAATCATTTAAACATAATTTTAATATTAAGTTTAGTAATTTAACTATAATTCTAACACTGAATTTAATCACTGAATTTAATCATTTAATCATAATTCTAATACTCTCTCTCATGTGCGGGCCTAAACTACCCCTTAATATGTGGAGCCCAACACATAAGATTTTTAACATTTTAAATGGGGGGTAGAGTAAAGACAACGATCGAGTTCAGGATATCTTACTCTAATACCATGTTAAATTTCCTGCACTCATTTAACTATAATTCTAACAAAATGTAAGAAAGTAAATCCAAAGCTTTAAATGTCTGGTTGGTGAAAACAAAGGAGTAGGAAAATAGGGCATTGGGGTTGGAAATTGATGGCCTTCACTATCAGAAACATATTCAACAGAAACCTAATAAAAAATACCAGGCATTGTAAAGTTTTCTGCATCTATGTGGTCCAACTTATAGGTGTTCATATTTTCACAAGAATATCATAAATGAGCCATTTTGCCAAACCAAAGTGAGCAGTGCAACTTCACCACTTTTATTATCCACCCTAAATAAATTAATCCATTTTCATACCTTCCCCCAATAGGATTTGCTGCCGCAATCACAGAGCATCGTGCCTGAAGAGAAGTGACAATTCCAGCCTTTGATATGCTAATACTCTGCTGCTCCATTGCCTCATGAATACTCACCCTGATCATGAATGGATTTTCAGTATTCTAATGAGAATGAATACCTTTTGGGTAGGGGGGAGTTCATATTATATAATTCAGAAAGTTATATGTAAACTTGCATTCCTTTACCTGTCCTGATCATTCATCTTGTCAAACTCATCAATAAGGCAAATTCCTTTATCAGCAAGAACAAGGGCCCCTCCTTCAAGGGTCCACTCCCTTGTGACTGGGTCCTTGTGCACTGCTGCTGTGAGACCCACAGCAGAAGCTCCTTTACCAGTAGTATATACAGCCCTCTGCCCAGTCTTTTCAACATACCTATAACAGAATCCATGAGAGGTTATATTCATGTCACTACTAAAAAGGCAATTAAGAATGTTTAACATAGATTAGAGTAGTTCTCACTTTAGAAATTGAGACTTTGCTGTGCCTGGATCACCTAGAAGAAGCACATTTATGTCCCCTCGCAATCTGTGTTTCCCCTCGACATTTTTCTCTTGCCCTCCAAACATGGCCAGGGCAATTGCTGTTTTTATATCTTCATGGCCATAGATAGACGGGGCAATGGACTTGACAATCTGAAAGTATTATTCACATCACCTTCAGTATGCGTATTTCATGATCATGAAATGGGAATAGTTAATAAAAAAAAGAATAGTCAGCAACAAACCCTTTCTCCTATTCTGGGGTCTTTAGCCAAATTTTCTATCTCTTCTTTGTCTTCCTGGGTAAGTTTGTAAGCAGAAAAGAGGTCCTGCTTCTTTGTGACGTAGTTTGCTTCGACCACAGTGGCAAATACAGGAAACCCATTCTTTGTATTCAAGGATAAGTCAAAATTATTTGTATAAATACCTGTGACCTCCTGCAATATATCAAATGGAACATAAAACTGAAAATCAGGAAGAAGTCACTAGCACAAACAACAAGCACAAACAAACAAGTCCATGAAGAGGATCATACAATCTCTTCCCCAGGGCGGGCACAATCAATCAAATCGTTCAACAGTATCACTTCCTTGTATCTAGGAAGCCGACCTGCAGGCACAATTCCAGGGCTTTCTTGGAGTGTAAGCTTTTGGTAATTCCTGTATACCGTCTGCAGTGAGACATAGAAAGACAAACATGAGTTTCAGATTGTGTAAGGAAGGGTTTATCTCATTGCTGAAAAGTGTCATGAAGGAAGCAATTATACAATTAAGGTCTCAATTTTTTTTTATTTAATTATTTGGGATCCAAGTAAACAAATCTTCATCTCAAAGGAGCATTTTACATATTTTGTTACTGGGTAAAGGAGCATTTTACATTTGCTTAGCTTATTTGGCATTCATGAATAAAAATACATTGGTATCAGATGTAAAACAATAATTTCCTTTCTTATCCTATATTTTGAGCCAAAAAAAATTCCAGAACAAATTAAGATCTTGAAACTTTACCTGCTCAATATTGACAGTGAATGGTCCTTTTGATTGGCATTCTGGGCAGGAACCAACCTTCACTTCTGAATATGAATTCTGAAAGAATGGCCCCAAAACTGCCCCACATTTGTTGCAATCATACTTTACCTGTTGCAACTGGGGGAAAACCCCAGAGCGTCGAGTCACAACTCCCCCAATACGAATCATGGTATTCAAATGGATTTGCCTGCAAATCAGCCAACAACGATCAAGTTGGAATCAACACGGTCAGTGGAAAAAAGAAAGAAAAGAAAAGGTAAAGTTGGGATTGTAAGAGATACAAAGAACACGATGTAATATAGCCATCAACAATGATTTTCATATGTTACCTAATATTACGAATCTGATCGTAAACAGGTAAGTTGGTAATGCGGACATAGATCTTTTGATGGATATTTTTGTAGTTTGGATGTAAATCAAAGACGACATTCTTGGCAACATCTTCCATGACTTCTAAGACAGATTGGGGGGCATCAGCCAGCCAGATGGCAATATTGGGATGGATATAAATAAACTGTTTGTAATCAATCTCCAAGCTACACTTATTAGCTGCAAGAGCAACATTGATTCAGTCCAAACAATACATAGCTCACAACATGTTGAATGATAATTATCCATTCAGAGTAAGAAGTTCACTGAGTGAAAGTTAAGCATAAGCAGACATTTTACCTGACACCATCTCATTTATTAGCCTTACATATTCGAAGTCACCATGCTCATTCTTTGGATTGACATATGTGAGTAGAAAATCCTTGAACTTCTTTGCTATAAAGCGACGCACTTCATCCCTAGTAACCCACTCTCTTAGTGTTCCCTGGACGCGATACATCTCAAACTCGCCTTCATCATCATCTTCATCCTACAAATAAGCAACATTGGTAATAAGAAAAGCACTGATAACGTAAATCACAATTTTAAATGCAAGGGCACCATTGCTCTGAGGAAGATAATAGAATAATTTAAAGAGAGCTTAAAACCTCATATTGATCATCATCAGTCTGATCAGTCATGGGCACATCCTCTCTGGAGTGTCCCTGCTGTGATCTTCCAGGTGAACTTTGCATTCCATCATTGTCATCATAGCTTCTTGGAGGCCTGAAATCAGCTCTAGACCTCTTTGAAGGCCTGTAGTTGTCATCATCTGTGTCTGTAACCAAAGTGTAAAAAGTTCACTACAATCTGCATTTGCTTGCATTTCTTCTCTCTTTCTGTTTATTTTCATTTATAATTTGGCAAATTATCAAATGATTATGGTAAATCTATCAAAATAAAGTTTGACAGTTACAATGCCAAAAGCATACTAAGATAGGTTGGCATGTTTTGAGCACAGTAAACCACCAATACAAAGCTCAAGTCAAGGCATAATTATAACTTAGGCTTTTAGCTATATTCATGGTTTTTATTGTTGGCATATACATTGGTTAGGATTTAGCCATGTATTTGCCTGCAAAAATCCCGATTCTTTTTTTTTTTTAATAATTAAAAAGGGAAAGTTGGAGTAATTGTGAAAAATTATACTTGTTGAATTACACTTACACGTACATACATACATAGGTAAGTATATATACTTAAACAAGCATTCTCAATGAGACTCTGATCAGCAAGTAATAGCAATTAGTCTTACCATTAAGTAGCTAAATGCAACCAAACAAAATACAAAGCAGGAATTCCGGAAAAGCATAAATTAGCAGAGATATAGTAAGAACTTGACACTTTGCATAGAGAAGAAAAAATTAGAAATTAATGGCTTAAATATACAGCACAGGTGATTTTAGTCCTTGAAAGCATGGCTTTAGTCCATTAGACTCCGTGGCCAAACTAAAAACTGACACATCGACCGGTCATTTTTAGTGACCATAAACTTCAATTACTAAAATCACTAAATCAACAGTTTAATTTGTCGAAAATTTACCAAACATTGAACTACATAGGGTTTAGAAATGAAGAATGATAAAATAAAAGGAAAAGAAAGAAACCTTGGTCATGGAGAAGCTCAGGAAGCTTGCGTCCAGTGACGCGAACCTCGCGAGCGTCGAGCTCCAACTCGGCAGCCCTACGGTCCTGCATGATCTGATCCAAATCTCTCTCGTCCTCGAGCGAGTCATCCAGTCCCACCGACTCGTACTGGTCCTGCTCATCCATTCTCCGATAATCACTGCATTTCATTTCACCAAGTCCCACATTTTTCAACAATTTTTTTTAAATAAAAAAAAAAAAAAAACAAAGGAAGCAAATATCGAGATCGGATTGTGAGTCGAGAGAGTACTTACTCCAAGAAAGTGTCGTGAAAAAGGTCCTCTCCGTCGTCCTCTTCCTCGACCTCTTCCGGCTCGTCTCGGATGATTTCGGGATCCACGGCGGCCTCGTCGTCGATGTCGATGTCGTCATCGTCTGTGAAGTTCTCGGAAGTGCGAGGGATCTGATCGGTGTTGAATCCGGCGGAGGTCGGTGATTCCGGCGTTGAAACAGGCGCCGGATTCTCTCCGGAATTCCCTCCGTCTTCTCCTCCAGCCATTTCTCCTCAGATATTTGCTGTTAGTTTTTTCTAAGAGCGGCGATTGTTTTGTGCGTTTAGGCTTTAGCCAGGAGCAGGGCTACAACAGGTAACAAAGACTATCAGGTTAGGCCCACTAAGAGCGTTATTTTGGCGGGAATATTTGGCGCCAATTTGTGTAGCTTTGCCACGTGGCGTGCCTATATGATGTGTTGTTGTTTTATTTTGGGCTGTAGGAATGTAATTGAATTGGATTCCAGCAATGTTGGGCTGGGCTTGGTTTCACTTCAACTACATAATGGACCTGTTTCTAACTTAAGATTGGACAGAAATTATCATTTTTTGAAGCTGACGAAGAGTTTGTATGTTTGGATTTTTTTTTTTTTAATGGAAGTTTATTTATAGAAAGTAATTGAAAGTTTGAAGTTGAAACTATAGTTGTATTTATGAAAAACACAAAAAGTTAAAGAAAAAAGCTCATTCATGCTCACCTTTAGGAGTTAGAAGATGTATGAAAAATGAACTACTAAGTGTCTGTTTGGTTAGCTTATATTTTGTTAAATTATTTTACTATTCAGCTTATTTTTGCTATTATTCATGAATTTCACTGTTGAGGGTCGTTTTTGTAAAACACAAATAGAAGAAAGGAGGCCCAACCCAGCAACACAGGCAGAAATAGAAGTGACAAGTATAGAATAAAACCATTAAGCCCAAGCGGCAGGAATAATGGGTCACATGTTCATAAAATAAATAAATAGGCCTTGAGGAAGCAAATGGGCTCAAAAAGCCCGAAAAGAGAGAATGACAAACCCATGGGCAATGTATGATGTGAAAAAGTAAGAATAGGTCGCGGCAGGCTCAAAGTAATGCAAGCAAAGAGAGTAAGAGATTGTTGGCAAACCTACAAACCCCAAGGATGAGTATGAAGTAATTGGGCTGGGGAAGTCTAATGAAGTAAGTAAAAGCCAATGAGAACACAAAGTTATGAAAAGGGCTGAAGAAGCCCAAAACAAGTTTATGGGCCGAGGATGCCCAAGGGGACACAGGAGCCCCTAAGTAAGAAAGCCCATGTCCATGCAAAACTATTTAGGGAAGAGAGTAAACAGTAGGTCTAAAAGAGGACCAGCAAAACCAAGTCATTACAGCATGAATGATAGAATAGTATGGCAGGAAATGATGGTAATCAAGAAATGGACTAAGAGAAATGTAAAACCCAGTATCAAATAAAGCTCAGCCCCTAAAGGGAACAATGAATTATAAAACGACCCATATAAAAGAACGAAGAGGTGCGGCAAACTGTGCAAACAAAGCTTCAAACCGTGGCAAACGCATGAGCAACAGGCAGAATTTGAACATACATGAAAGAGAAGCACGCATAAGGCCCAAGCACCACCAGCCTGTACCCAGCCAATATGGGACGTGGTGGGGTTATGGGTCAGAGGTAAGAGGTAAGGGGGGTGTGATTTGGTGATGGGGAGAGGGGAAAAGACTTATTCTGCGGCTCCTGCCCAAGCCCTTTTGGGAGGTACGTCTTGTTTGGATGACAGACAACCCAAAAGAGGCAAGGTTGAGGGGAGGAATCTGCTAGGTGCATGTCATGAGAGAAAGAGAGAGAAAGCATTTACACCGTGGCAGGAAAGGATGCCACGGCGGACTAACAAACAACATAAACTTGTCTTTGTTTGACGAGGGTAAGTGGTACACAGACGAACTCTTTGGTGGTCGGCAAGTACGCCCAGACCAGAAAAAATAAAAATAAGGGGAAAAAAAAGATAAGAGAGAAAACAAAAAACAAAAGAAATATAATATAATGAGCATGCACTAGTAGGTCGGTTCCTTTCTCTCCCCCTCGAAATCCTACTCTCTTTAAGGCTAGTAAACAATAGAGATTCCTTTGGACACTAATCAATTAGGTCCAGTTCTCTCAAAGTCATTAATCCCCACGACAGGATCTTTTTCTTGAAAGATTAGTTTCATTGAGAAGAGGCATTCTTTCTCTTTGGTCTTTGCCTCTACGGACCCAAAACTTGACTTGATATTATTTCTTCGATTAACTTATATTGTCACTTAATCCTTTATCTCTTTTGTAAAAGCTATTGTTATCACTATGATTGTCATAAATAGGGATTACTTGATCATTTTCCATTAAGAAAAGGTCACTGTATTTTGTTCTTCTGTTATTATCATATCTGTTTGCTGTAAATCATTTGAAACAGCTCTGCCTGCCATAAGTACACTCTTGGTAGACGAGGCCTAGTTTGCGCACAAGCTAGCACAAAGTGAGTTACAGTTGAGCCGGTCTCAACTCTCATACTCAGAATACTCGAGCTCATTACCGCAAGAGGCAGCCCAGCCCAGCGCATAACACAAAAAAGACCCCTACATTAAATTAGCGACTCCGCTGGAGAGTTGAGAAACAGATTAGGGATAAGAGCCCTCGCAAACAAATGCCTCCAAAGTCCAGGACAACACAAAATATGAGTGTCGTGCCCTCGCAAGCAGAGTCTAGGCCAATGATGCCTCACCAACAACAGCTTAACCAAACGGAAGGTGCCAACGGAATGGGGGCTGGACTCTAACCTCCTCCAAAAATCCTCGCAGACAACGCTAATACCTTGTTGAGGTGTTGCAGGCTCTGCAGCACTCACAAATGCAAATGATGGAAGAAATCCGTCAACTAAAGATAGACAGGAGGTGTCCCACAGAACGCGAATCAACGTTTTATTACTATGGCTGAAGTAGCGGCTCTCTTGGAGTAGGAGAGAGCCAGAGGACCAAAGGAGAGATTCTATGCACGTAGGCCTCTATACCCACTAAGGGTGTTTAGAAAACCATACCCCGAGAGGTATGAACCGCGAGTTTTCGCACAATATGATGGCAAGAAGGGAAGTGTTGTTGAGCACGTAAGCAAGTTCATTGATACGCTTGGCCCTTATGCCGCAGACGAAGACTTATGTCTTTAGGAGTTTTCTAAATCACTTTGTGACCGGGCTTACACTTGGTACATCTGCTTAAAGCCAGGATCGATCCTAACATGGGATGATATGGTGGATGTGTTTTGTACCAAATACTTTCACGGAGAGGAAACGGTGACACTTGCAACTTTGCAAGCGACCAAACAAAGGAATGGTTAAAACCTGATGGAGTACATCAAGAGATTTAGAGACATAGCACTCGACTGCTATGACCATTGCGAAGAAAAGACATTGGTAGAGATGTGTACGACGAATAGGATTAGGGAGTACAGGGCGGTCTTAGAGAACTTAAAGATCTCCCAGTTTGCACAGTTGTTGCAAAAGGCGAGAAAAACTGCCTAGTCCGTAAAGTCGAGCACGGACAAAAGAAGTGCCCCGCAAGCCATGGCAGTGTCCATCGGTGAGTAAAGAAGAAAGACCGACAGAAGAGAGTACAATACTCCCCCGCCGATACCATGCACCTCAAAGGAGCTAGATGTACTGCTAGACAAATGGATAACAGATGGAATTTTTAAACCTAATCAGGTTGCTAGGGAGCCCACAGAGGAGGAACAGAGGGACCCACATTTTTGTCGTTTACACAATTATGTGCAACATTCTACCACAAAATGTTGGGCATTCTACAGACTAGTGCACTGCAGGATAAAGGAAAGGACTCTAGAACAGTCCCAGCAGGAAGTCCAAAGAAATCCACTCCCAAACCACAAAGAGAAGGGTGTAGTAGTGGTGGTAATTTGCGCAAACCTAGGAGAAGACAAAGAAGAAAACTTGGTCTTACTGGCAGCGGCCATTACCACTTTACAATAGAGTTCCAAGTTCAAGAATTTGTTTGACCAATTGGGACTCATAGCAAAGGAAAGAAGGGTAGCCACAGAGGCTTTAGTGAGCATTGCCTCTGGTGCAGGAGTAGAATGTCTATCAACAGAAATCCGAAGTAATAGGGCTCTCTTACAAGAGTCAACTGAAATCACTTTTAGTGATGAAGATATGGAGGTGGGACACCCAGATCACAGGAGACCCTTATACTTGGTGGCATCCATAAATCAAATCCCTATAAAGAGAGCCTTGGTAAATACAAGTGCTTCTGTGAATCTCATTCCATTGAGCACTTTGTAAGCAGCAGGAATTTCAAAGAGGAAGATTCGGGGGTGCCTAATGGAAGTGACAGGGTTTGGCGGAAGGGACGAGTACACTGCAGGCCACATTCAACTGTGGTTGAAAGTAGGCCCTATGGCTTCTTTAGCTCGGTTTCATGTGGTGAAGACAGATGTATCCTATCACGTGCTTTTGGGGAGGCCATGGTTACACAAACACCAGCTGGTCCTATCCACCTATCACCAATGTGTGAAAGGAAGATTGAATGGCAGGATGATACGCATAGCCGTGAACCTCTCACCATTCGAGCAGGCAAAAGCCCACTTAGTAGAAACTATGTTTTACAACCAATGGGCTCTATCTGGGGAAAGTTCAGTATCAAAACCACGAGGTACCTTCGTGCCTAGGTGGGAAGACGTCCAAGATGACCCAAAACCCGATCTAAGGGAATTGTTGGCAAGAAAGAGGAAAAGGAAAGAAGCGCCCGCCGCAGGATCGAATGACACACCCCAAGGTGTCAGGATCCGAGGACCTGATGGCAAGATCGTATACAAATTATGAAGGCGCGTGGGGCCCGCGATTGAAACATAGACGGGTCCCACATAGGAAGGGCAGCACGAGAGTTTGACGTGTTGCAAAGTTCAAGAAAGTTCAGAGGAAGAAAGTGATAAAAAGGAAAGCGAAGGAGTTGCGGCAGAAAAGGAGGTACAAGTTACAGCAGAAGAAGAAATGGAGGAAGTTGACCTGGGGTCTGCTTCGCAAAGGCCGAGGCCCATCTCAATTAGTGTAAGTTTGACAAAAAAGGAAAAAACAGAATTGGTATGGTTTTTGAAAGAATTCAAAGACGTATTTGCATGGGACTACAGTGATAGGGCTAGACCCTAGGTTAGTTGCACTTACGTTAAATGTGGACCTGCAGCCCAAGCCAGTGGCTTAGCCTGCCAAGATATTTCACACAAAAATAGAAGGGCAAATAGTCAAAGAAGTGCAGAAATTGCTGGTCGTAGGATTCATCAAGCTTATTCAACATCCCTAGTGGCTATCCAACATAGTACCAGTAAAGAAGAAGAATGGCCATATAAGGTGCTGTGTAGATTTTAGAAATCTTAACAAAGCATGCCCAAAAGACGAGTTCCCATTGCTAAATATGGATTTACTGATAGATTTTGCAGCAGGAAGCGTCATGTTCTCATTCATGGATGGTTTCAGTAGGTACAATCAAATCAGGATGGCACCAAAGGATGCGGAGAAAACTGCTTTTAGAACACCCATGGGAAATTTCTACTACACTGTGATGCCCTTCGGGTTGAAAAACGCGGGTGCAACTTATCAACGAGCAATGACGGCCATATTTTTTCACTATATGATGCATCAAGAGTTAAAAGACTATGTAGACGACATAGTGGTTAAGTTAAAGAGAAGAGAAGAACACTTCCATGTGTTAAAAAGGGTGTTCGAAAGATGCAAAGCCTTTAAATTGAGAATGAACCCCCTAAAATGTGCATTTGGAGTATCCGTCGGGAAATTCTTGGGTTTCCTGGTTCACAGCAGGGGAATAGATGTAGACCAAGCCAAAGCCACGACCATTGCAACTATAAGACCTCTAGCCACGGTGAGGGAACTAAAGAGTTTCTTAGGAAAAGTCTCGTATATTTGGAGATTCATCCCTGGGTTGGCATCGATCATTTCAGCTTTCACCAAGTTGCTCAGGAAATGGCAAAGTTTTGAATGAGGAGAAGCGTAGCAGACGGCCTTCAAAAGGCTACAGCAGATCATGATGAACTTTCCCACAGTGTAGGCCCCAACCCACAAGAAACCATTGCTACTTTACATGGCCACCAATTCATATGCCATTGGTGCATTAATAGCCCAAGAAGATGGAGGCGGCATCAAGCAACTAGTGTACTACATCAACCGCGCCTTAAAAGATGTAGAAACTCGTTACCCAAGGGCAGAAAGGGCATGTTTAGCTGTTGTGTATGCCTTACAAAGATTACTCCATTATTTCTTGGCCTATGAAGTATGGCTGATGACCAAGTCCCATGCCATTAAAGCTTTGCTACAGCAACCAATCCTTTCTAGCAAGATATCCTAGTGGTTATTATAATTGTCACAGTACGACTTGAGAATGGGGGCGCCTAGGGTAGTGAAAAGCCAAGCTATAGCAAACTTATTGGCACAATTTCCAAGAGAGGAAGAATTCCCGCTGGGCGATGAAGTCCTAGGGGAAGTAGCCATGGCAGAGGAGCTCAGAGAACAATAGGTAATGAAATTTGATGGGTCTTCTACTGCCTAGTCTAGAGAAGTTGGAGTAGTTTTGCACCATGAAGAAGATAAGGCAGTAGCACTATCATTCAAGCTGGAATTCCCTTGTTCAAACAACACGGCAGAATACGAAGTCTACCTAACTGGGCTGGCCACAGCTCTTGAAATGGGAATCAAGCATTTAAGGGTACTGAGTGATTCGAACTTAGTGGTCTACCAGACCAAAGGGAGTTTCCCACTAAAAGAGCCCAGCCTAGCCCCGTACAGAGCAATGGCCCAGAAAATAGAAGAAAAGTTTTTAACTTTTGAAATAGAACATATGACAAGGAACGAGAATCGGTTTGCCGATGCGTTGGCCGCACTAGATTTGCAAATAATGTTCGAAGGGGGTAGCACCAGAGTAGAGGTCAGCAAGAGAGAAGAATCCATAATTGAGATGTTGAAAGAAATGTTCTAGGAGGAACACTGCGAAGGGGATTGACGAATACCCATAAGGGAAGCTTTGATGGGAGAAGAAGAAGTCATAGAGCTAAAAATACTTAAAGACTACGCCTTGGTGAGGGGAGAACTATACCGCAAGATGCCGAGTGAAGTCTTGTCCAGATGTGTGGGGCAAAAGGAGGCCCAGAGAAAGTTGAGAGAAGTACAAGACTTGCGGATCCTGCGGAGAGGTCAGCCTTTACCACATACTTCAAAGGGCAGGCTTTTATTGGCCAAACATAGGTAAAGACGCAGACCAAGTTCAAACTTAGTGTAGGAATTGCCAACTTGCGACAGACAGGGAGGAAAGTTATGCTGTATTCATCAGCGAAGACTAGAGAAGCCCATTTATACAGTACCTGACAGAAGGCATCTTGCAGCAAAAGCACAGTGAAAAATATAAGCTTAAGAGGTTAGCAACGCGTTATTTTTTGAATAATATGGTCCTTTTCAAAAAAGGGTATGATGGAGACCCCTTGAGGTGTTTAGGCCTTGAAGAGGCAAGAGAAATGGTAAAAGAAGCACACTCAAGAGAGTGTGGGGAGCACCAGAGAAAGAAAAGGCTTTACAGATGCCTGCTGCAAATGGGCTACTATTAGCCTACCATGAAAAATGATACAGCAGAATTTGTGAAAAGGTGCCATAGTTGCCAAGTACAGGCCAATTTGATTCACACTCATCCATAGAATTTGCAAAGCATGGTCACACCATAGCCCCTCCACACTTGGGGGTTTGACTTGGTTGGATCAGTGAACCCGCCGTCGCGAGGATACATATGGATACTAGTGGCTATAGAATATTTTTCTAAGTGGGCAAAGGTAGTACCACTTTGTAAAGCCACAGAAGGAGCAGTGGCAAACTTTATCAAGAAAAAACATAATTGTAAGGTTTGGCGTTCCCTACAAGATCATCAGTGACAACGGCGCACCTTTTGTCAATAGTGATGTGAGGAAAATGCTAGAGTTCTACCAAGTCAAGCATCACCGATCGTCACCTTATTACCCTCAAGGAAATAGGCAAGCAGAGGCAACAAACAAGACTCTCATAAAGTCTCATAAAGATTATCAGTAAAATGAGCCAAGAGTATATAGTAGGATGGGCAATGCACCTGCCAGACACTCTTTGGGCTTATAGAAGTTCACCTAAGTCAGCCACATGTTTTTCACCTTTTTCCTTGGTCTACGAAACTGAGGTGGTGAGCCCAGCAGAGAAAATGACCCCATCCCTGAGAGTCATGCATATGCAAGAAAAGGAGAAAAAAGAAGAAGTTTTTGCGGTAGAAAGGTGCGAAGACCTGGAAGGACTTGATGAAAGAAGAGAAAAAGCCCAAGAACGTAGCCGCAGATACAGGCAAAAAATGACTGAGGCCTATGGCAGGATGACTAAAGAGAGAGTGCTTGCGGAAGGACAACTTGTTCTAAAAGTGGCAGATTATGTTAAAAGAGGCCTGACAGGACCATCGAAGTTTGCACCAAAGTGAGAAGGACCCCTTGTGATAAGAGAGGCACATCCAAGTGGATATTACTGCTTGACTCAGATGGATGGTAGAGACTTAATGGATCCCATCAACGGAAAATGGTTGAAACGCTACTACGCCTAAGGAGAAAAATCATGTGATTATCCTTTTCTTTTGTTTTGTTGAAAAAAAAAAAAAACTCTTATGTTTCCTTTTACCTTTTTTTTTTTAATCTTTCAAGTGACTATGTCACAAGACAAAATTTTTGTAACTTGCTTTCATGAGGATGCAATGAAAAGCACGAAGTATTATCATCATATGTCATAGCAAAAGCAAAAACAGTAGTAAAGTGTAACATCATAAGTTATAAACCCAAACTGTGGCAAATTAGCCCAAATAAGTACTAGAAGAAATATAATGTACTAAAATAAGGTGAAGGAAACAACAAAATAAAGAAGAAACTGCATCATCATCAATGAAATCTATAAATGAGTGGCTGATCTCCACAACGACTGGACCCGCCTATTCTAGAGAAAAGGTGCTCGTGATGGCCCTCCAAGTCTGCCACTTCCTTTCTCAGAATCTCAAGGCGTGAGTCAATAGCATCAACAGTAGGCTGGACTCTCCTCATGGAAATGGCTCGGGCAATCTCTCGAAGGTGGTCCAAGATAAACTCCACAGCAAAACCAACTTTAACAAGCTCCTACACCACGGCTCTCCACTGCAAGATCCTCTCGGTGAAGACAGTGTCAACAAAATTGTGCTCAATATCGTTCAGTACACTCCCCAACATCCTCAAGAAATGCTCTCTAGCAGAGCGACCAAGTCGAAATCCCTGCATGAAGTCCCTATGGTTGCTATAGACCATCACCAATTTAGAAGCGCAGTCCTCAAGGATTCTGAAGCCATGGAAATCTATATAAGGAGGTTCAAAGCCCCAGAAATCCGCAGGTCCAAAATCATTGACTTCAGGTTGGTCAAAGCGTGCAAAAAGGCTACAGCCTCACTCATAGGGTCTGGAATGGTGGCAGAATTACTGCCCACTTCAAACTAAGAAGGCACCATAGGAGGTGGACCTGCCAAAAAGGCACAAGGCTTGAAATGAGAAACCTTGATAAAAAAAAAAAAAAAAAAGGGAGATAGACCCACGGGGAAGAAGTGAAGAAAGAAAAAAGAGAAAAGAAAGTATACCAAAGCCAGCAGTAATGGGGGCTTTGGGGAAGATAGAGGCAGGAACAGGAGTGACGGCAGAAACAGATGCTGTAAATATGGCAGAAACTGGTACAGAAGATGCGGCAGGAATGGATGCTGTGGGCGCAGAAAGAGTAGTTGCTGTAGACACCCCTTCGTTTGTTGCAAGTCCTAGCCCCTTAAAGGTCTTTGCAAACAGAGAAATAGACATGTAAATGAAAGAAGGGAGGAGTGTGCTTAGTAAAAGAAGAAAGGAGGGAAGAAAGCACATACCCATGAATTCAGTCTCAGGTGGAGCACGCTCCTCTTCCTCGGATTCAGAAATCCTCCTCCCCAAGATGGGCTCATCCTCAAGATTCTCAAGAATTTCCTCAGACTTCTCTGAGGATAAATCAGCATCAGGCCCACGAGTGGCAGAAACGGGAATGGAGGAAGGGGTAACTACCAGAGAAGAACTGTCTTTCACAGCTTGAGAAAGAGCAGCGAAGGGGTCACCGGTGGAAATGACAAGAAGTGTAACAAGAGTAGCCTCGATCTGAGTAGCAGTAGGAGGGGTGGCTCCCCTTTTGAACAGAGGGTGTCACAGCAGGAGTAGGGGTGACCTCACTAACCTTCCCAATATGAGTACCCTCAATGGGTACCAGTCTAGTGGGAGAGGTAGTTGCCTCAGCATGAACTCCACGTGTTGCTGTAGAACGGGCAGGTGTTGCAAACTCAACTCCACCAAAAAGGCCCTCAATATGTGTGCCCATAGGGGTAGAAAGCTCCTCGACAGTAGGGCGATACATAGAAAGAGGTTCAGGCTCATCCTAAAAGACAAAAAGAAGGAGGTATAAAGATTAAAGTAACTTTTTGGGTGAATGAGGTAACCAAAAGCATGTAGCAACTAAACACATGCAAATACATTAAAAAAAAAAAAAAAAAGAGAGAGAGAAAGAGAGAAAAGGAGAAAGAGTAAATGTACCTCCGATTTAGGTTTCTCAAGCATAATGGGACGGGCGGCTGACGTATCCTCCTTGTGCTTAGACTGCAAAGGAAAAGGGGGATAAGAAACAGAGTCAAAGAAAGAAGCCAGCAAGAATGTCAGAATTCAGGAAAGTAAAAAAAAGAAAAAGAAAAAAAAAAGTATATATGTGTACTTGAAAGACAAAGCAAAGAAAAAAGTTTTTTAAAGTGACGTACTCTCCTCTGAACGGCAGGTGCAGGATGGGGGGTTGTCTTCCTCTTATTGCCTCTTGTTCTGCTAGCAGGAGTAGCACCGATGGGAGGCTGAGGAGTGGCAGACTTAGGCTTGCTGGCAGATTTAAGTTTAGCGGGAAGTTTCTTGGCTGGTGCAGGAATATTTATCACTTTAACCTTCTTTTTCCAACCTGGGGGTAATCACCTGTGTGCCAATACGACTTTCTTCTCCTTATCCCATTCAAAAATGGTGGACCGACTCTATTTCCTGGCATATGCCAACACAGACTTGGAAGGAAGGAGCAACTGAGGATTGGGAGAGACAACCATGCTAAGTCCCTCAGGAGGTATGAGAGAAAAATCGTGACTACCAGCCAACTCTTGCTCAAACGAAGTCATTACAGCTTGCCAGTATTCGTGCATAGTAGGGGTGCAAAGGCCCTCTCTCAGCGAGTCGAGAACTGTGACTGCACTGAAACGCTGTCTCCAAAAATTAAAAACAGTGCGTCGCAGAAAAGGTCTAACTAAAGTAGGAGACTCTATGAGGAAGGAAAGGTCATCAGGAATGTCCTAATGTAGCCCAAATTGCCTCCTTACCCGGTTGGCAGGATAATGGACAAACCTGACACCTTCATCGGCCAAATAGGCCAACCATCCGGCGTTGGTGGCTACCAAATAGGTGATACCCGTCTCATCAAAACCGGCTAATAGAGTAGTAGTTCCAACAGTATCAGCAAAAGAACTTATAGCAGAATCTATGCATGTGTAACCAGTACCCAAATATCTGTAAGCTCTCCAGGAAAAGCCAATACCTTCATCAAAGGACTCAACAATGGAATAATTGATAGGCTTCAAACCGGACCAATGGAAAGCCAGAGGAAAATCAGACTCAAATCTGCCACAAAAATCCGTAATTACCTGCGGGCAGGATTGGTACTTCTCTTTGGCAAATCGAACGGGCCTACACTTCGCCAAGTATTGGGCACAACGCTCGAATAATAACTGCTACAGGATGGTGCTATGTACAGAGGAAGTGACTATGTGGCAGGAGCCAGCCTGACTTTCGTCACTCTGTAGGATATCCAGTTGAATATACAGATGCCCCAAGAACATAGGGGCCAGTGGCAAACTCACTCCAGCAGATATTTTTATGGCCAAACAAAAATACAAAGGCTTTATGGCATAATGGGGATGGGACCCAAAGACGAACTTGCAAAGCTAAAAAGCAACAAAAGTCGCATGGCGGCCAACAACAGAAAATTTGGAAGAAGAACTAACCCAATAAGATAACCTAGCATTTCTGACCATCCTTTTCTTCAACTCCACTTCAATAGCTTCTTCTTCCAGAGAAAGCTCAATGGTGGCAAGATAAACATCACCAAGGATCGGCAAAAGTAACTGATTAGCCACGTCCTTAAGAGTAATGGTGAGTTCGCCGCAAGATAAGAGGAATGTGTGAGTGGTGGCACACCACCGGCGAACCAAATGACGAAGGTTGTAGAGGTCCCGGAAATTGGATAGACTTCGAGATAGGACAACGGCTTTTAGAACACCAGCCCGCTGAAGCAAACCCATGAAGCCTGTATCAGATAACTCGCTATCAACCCACTCCTTCCAACTCGAGGTAGTACTTGACCTAAATTCTAAATGGATAGGCACAAGGAGCACAACGCCTTGACGAATGACTAGATCGAAGATGGAGGAAGACACCAGAGCCCAAGAAAAATCAGGGTTTTGCTGACAAAGAGCGAGCCACACGCGGCTCGGCGGTGGTGACATGTAGTCACCGGGAATCTTGGGGAAGTGAGGACTGATATTATACCAAGGATCAATCAGAGGGGCATATTCACTATCTCGGTCACGCCGTGCCTCTTCCTCATCAGAATGGTCCGAATCGAAGTGGAAGGCCTCTTCTCCTATCTTTTGTTTGACAGGAGGATCGGAAATGACCCCTTTCCCTTTACGGCGGGAAGAGGCTTGAGTTTTCACCGGTGCCATAGCATGAGGGCTTGACCAGAGTAAAATGGGAATGGGTGTTCGAAAAGAAGAAAACGGTGGAGGAAGGGAAACAGATAGGATATTTTGGAAAAGAAGGAGTTTATGTCTGGATTGGAAAGAGACTCTCTTTTTAAATATCTGGGTTATTAATGTCGGCATGAATGGAGGTGACTAGTTAGCCATTGAGAAAAGAATGAAATTAATGAAGTAGTGGTTATGTTTTAAAGCAACTGCCATTTTGGAAAATTTGAAGAGTCACTACTGTTCACGGCAGGAAAAGAAATATATATATGAGAAGGAGTCCGTAGTTTAAAAAAAGCCCACGAAGGAAAAGAAAGAAGGAGAGTGAAAAGGATAACAAGGTCTTTTTATTCACGTATGAACAGCAAGAACGCTCCATATGTTCAGGGGGCTAAATGTTGAGGGTCGTTTTTGTAAAATATAAATAGAAGGAAGGAGGCCCAACCCAACAACATAGGCAGTAAATAGAAGTGGCAAGTATAGAATAAAACTATTAAACCCAAGCAGCAGGAATAATAGGTCACAGGTCCATAAAATAAATAAATGGGTCTTGAGGAAGCAAATGGGCTAAAAAAGCCGAGAAAAGGAGAACGACAAACCCATGCGCAATGTATGATGTGAAAAAGCAAGAATGGACCGCGGCAGGCTCAAAGTAATGTAAGCAAAGAGAGTAGGGAATTGTTGGCAGACCCACAAACCCCAAGGTTGAGTATGAAGTAATTGGGTCGGGGAAGCCCAATGAAGTAAGTAAAAGCCCATGAGAACACAAAGTTAGGAAAAGGGTTGAGGAAGGCCAAAACAAGTAAATGGGCTGAGGATGCCCAAGGGGACACATGAGCCCCTAAGTAAGAAAGCCCATGGCCATGCAAAGCTATTTGGGAAAGAGAGTAAACGGCAAGTCTAAAAGAGTACCAACAGGACCAAGTCATTACAGCAGGAATGATAGAATAGTATGGCAGGAAATGATGGCAATCAAGAAATGGGCTAAGAGAAATGCAAAACCCAGTATCAAATGAAGCCCAGCCTCTAAAGGGAACAACGAATTATAAAACGGCCCACATAAAAGAACGAAGAGGTGCGACAGGCTATGCAAACAAAGCTCTAGAAAGTGGCAAATGCATGAGTAGTAGGCAGATTTTGAACATACATGAAAGGGAAGCACGCGCAAGGCCTAAGCACCACTAGCTTGTACCCAACCAATATGGGACGTGGTGGGGTCATGGGTCAGAGGTAAGAGGTAAGGAGGGTATGGTTTAGTGGTGGGAAGAGGAAAAAAGACCTATTCTGCGGCTCCTGCCCAAGCCCTTTTGGGAGGTACATCCTGCTAGGATGACAGACCACCCAAAAAAGGCAAGGTTGAGGGGGGGAATTGCTAGGTGCATGCCATGAGGGAAAGAGAGAGAAAGCATTTACACCGTGGCAGGAAAGGATGACACGGTAGACTAACAAACAACATTAACCTGCTTTTGTTTGGCGAGGGTAAGTGTTACACATATGAACTCTTTGGTGGTCGGCAAGTACGCCCAGACTAGACAAAGGGTTAAAGGGCAAAGAGGTAAAATCTAGTCACGGCAGACCCTATAAGAAGACCCTTGTCGTGCCCTGTGAAAAGGTCGGAAAAACAGAGGTATTACGAAATGAAAAGAAAACAAAAGAAAAATAAGGGAAAGAGAAAAAGATAAGAGAGAAAACAGAAAATAAAAGAAAGATAATATAATGGGCATACATAAGTAGGTCAGTTCCCTTCTCTCCCCCTCAAAATCCCACTTTCTTTGAGGCTAGTAAACAATAGAGATTCCTTTAGGTACTAATCAATTAGGTCTGGTTCCCTCAAAGTCATTAATCCCCACGGCAGGATTTTTTTCCTGGGAGATTAGTTTTATTGAGAGGAGGCGTTCTTCCTCTTTGGTCTTTGCCTCTACGGACCCAAAATTTGACTTGATATTATTTCTTCGATTAACTCATATTGTCACTTAATCCTTTATCTCTTTTGTAAAAGCTATTGTTATCACTATGATTGTCATAAATAGGGATTACTTGATCATTTTCCATTAAGAAAATGTCACTATATTTTGTTCTTTTGTTATTATTATATCTGCTTGTCGTAAATCATTTGAAACGACTTTGCCTGCCATAAGTATACTCCTGGCAGACGAGGCCTAGTTTGCGCATAAGTCAGCCCAAAATGAGTTACAATTGGGCCGGTCTCAACTCTCATACTCAGAATACTCGGGCCCATTACCGCAGAAGGCAGCCCAGCCCAGCGCACAACACAAAAAAGGCCCCTACATCTAATATACTTTTTGGTATTATTTATGGGTCACATTATACAATTTCAACTAACATTTACATTTATTTACAGTACTTTCAGCAAAATGTTTACAGTTTTAGCAAAATAAGCGGATTTCAAACAGACCCGAAGTGTGTGTTTGGCAAAAAATTAACAAGCCTACTTATTTTACTATTTGGCTTATTTTTGCTATTATTTATGAGCCATTCTGCATTTTTTGGTACTATTCATAGGTCCCATTGTATTATTTCAGCTAACTTTTTCCTTTATCTACTGTACTTTTAGCAAAAAGTTTTCAGTTTCAGCAAAATAAGCAGATCCCAAATAGACTCTAAAAAATTTAGAGTATGGCTATCAAAAAAAAAAAAAAAAAGGGAGTACCATTGCACTACTACAACTTTTACTATATAAATAATATAAACTGACATGCAATTTGGGTGCAATATGCTACAATATATCCTTAATTTTCAAACCATTACCTTATATTTTTTATTTATTTAGATTTTAGAAGAAACTAAGAAATTGTAACTCAATTCATTGGCACTTTCTGGTATTTTCAATGGAAATATTCAAGATTTAAATTCCCTTACCTCCAATTATTGAATTATAAAAAATGAGAAAGTTTTAAATAATAAATAAATAAATAAACCTATAGTTTTATCATTGGGGTATTATTAAACCCCCAAACTTTTAAATAAGACACTTTTAAACCCTAAAGTTCCATAGATGCATATTTCATGTGTGAGGGTGGGATTTGTTTGAGTACATTTATGAAAATATATGGTTTAGAATGTCACATTTAAGAGTATGTGGTTTAATATGTCTTAATGATAAAACTGCGATTTTTTTAAAAAGAAAAAACAATTTCCTCAAAAAAAAAAAAAAAGAAGTTTAAAAAACAAATCATGTAATTTTTTAAAAATATTTAGTTTTACAATAGTAGATCACCAAAACCCAAATGCCTACCAAGAAAAGACCATATCAATGGTGGTTTATTCCAACTCTATATACTTGAAACCTTTACAAATCACATCGCCACCACAAATTGTGAAGCACTTCACTACGATCATATTCTCCACTTTTATGGGGTAGGTTTAAAGTTTGATTCTTGTTGTAGAGACAAACTAGTAGACTAAAATTGTGGTAAAAATATTTTGAGGTAGGAACAAGGCAAATTAGATTCATAGAGGTTCTTGATGTACTTAGATTCGTGCTAGAATTCATTATGGTGTACATTTGGAATTTAACAATGATGTTACGGCCATATAATATACAAAAAATAAGGCTTATAAGAATTTATACATTTGAATCCCCAGCAAGTCAACCACACCCCAAAAAAAAAAAAAAAAAAATCAAGGCACCACTATATGTTGGAACACTCCCATAGGAATACAAATACTTTGTACCATTATTTGCGTAACTTGCCATTTTTTTTTTTTCATTTTAAACTTTGATTGTTTAATAAGGAAAGTCAAAAAATACATAACAAGTTGTGATTTGAAGAACATAAAGTGGAACACAAAAAGTACAAGACTTGTATTCCTCCCATAACCCAATCATGCACTAGTGACAACATCTTTCACCACAACACAAACCTACATACTTTCATGACCACATCCCAAAACGCACCATACCCATAATCTAGCACACCTTGAACCTCCTCCTACCAACCTCAAAATCTGATGAATGTAGAGGGAGTTCACATAAGACGTTGACTTTGGATCTTAGAATATGGAGGACTGTAGAGTGAGTTCACATTAGAGGATGATTTTGGGTATTTGAAGAAGAGAGGGAAAGGGGGAAAAGAAAATTGAGAGGGGAGAAGGGGGGGTGGGGGGAGAGAGGGGAAGAAGACAATAGATAATTGGAAAGTATGGTGGAAGGTTTAAGTTAACAAAAAAAAAAAAAAATTAAATGGGCTGAGGATGCCCAAGGGGACACATGAGCCCCTAAGTAAGAAAGCCCATGGCCATGCAAAGCTATTTGGGAAAGAGAGTAAACGGCAAGTCTAAAAGAGTACCAACAGGACCAAGTCATTACAGCAGGAATGATAGAATAGTATGGCAGGAAATGATGGCAATCAAGAAATGGGCTAAGAGAAATGCAAAACCCAGTATCAAATGAAGCCCAGCCTCTAAAGGGAACAACGAATTATAAAACGGCCCACATAAAAGAACGAAGAGGTGCGACAGGCTATGCAAACAAAGCTCTAGACAGTGGCAAATGCATGAGTAGTAGGCAGATTTTGAACATACATGAAAGGGAAGCACGCGCAAGGCCTAAGCACCACTAGCTTGTACCTAACCAATATGGGACGTGGTGGGGTCATGGGTCAGAGGTAAGAGGTAAGGAGGGTATGGTTTAGTGGTGGGAAGAGGAAAAAAGACCTATTCTGCGGCTCCTGCCCAAGCCCTTTTGGGAGGTACATCCTGCTAGGATGACAGACCACCCAAAAAAGGCAAGGTTGAGGGGGGGAATTGCTAGGTGCATGCCATGAGGGAAAGAGAGAGAAAGCATTTACACCGTGGCAGGAAAGGATGACACGGTAGACTAACAAACAACATTAACCTGCTTTTGTTTGGCGAGGGTAAGTGTTACACATATGAACTCTTTGGTGGTCGGCAAGTACGCCCAGACTAGACAAAGGGTTAAAGGGCAAAGAGGTAAAATCTAGTCACGGCAGACCCTATAAGAAGACCCTTGTCGTGCCCTGTGAAAAGGTCGGAAAAACAGAGGTATTACGAAATGAAAAGAAAACAAAAGAAAAATAAGGGAAAGAGAAAAAGATAAGAGAGAAAACAGAAAATAAAAGAAAGATAATATAATGGGCATACATAAGTAGGTCAGTTCCCTTCTCTCCCCCTCAAAATCCCACTTTCTTTGAGGCTAGTAAACAATAGAGATTCCTTTAGGTACTAATCAATTAGGTCTGGTTCCCTCAAAGTCATTAATCCCCACGGCAGGATTTTTTTCCTGGGAGATTAGTTTTATTGAGAGGAGGCGTTCTTCCTCTTTGGTCTTTGCCTCTACGGACCCAAAATTTGACTTGATATTATTTCTTCGATTAACTCATATTGTCACTTAATCCTTTATCTCTTTTGTAAAAGCTATTGTTATCACTATGATTGTCATAAATAGGGATTACTTGATCATTTTCCATTAAGAAAATGTCACTATATTTTGTTCTTTTGTTATTATTATATCTGCTTGTCGTAAATCATTTGAAACGACTTTGCCTGCCATAAGTATACTCCTGGCAGACGAGGCCTAGTTTGCGCATAAGTCAGCCCAAAATGAGTTACAATTGGGCCGGTCTCAACTCTCATACTCAGAATACTCGGGCCCATTACCGCAGAAGGCAGCCCAGCCCAGCGCACAACACAAAAAAGGCCCCTACATCTAATATACTTTTTGGTATTATTTATGGGTCACATTATACAATTTCAACTAACATTTACATTTATTTACAGTACTTTCAGCAAAATGTTTACAGTTTTAGCAAAATAAGCGGATTTCAAACAGACCCGAAGTGTGTGTTTGGCAAAAAATTAACAAGCCTACTTATTTTACTATTTGGCTTATTTTTGCTATTATTTATGAGCCATTCTGCATTTTTTGGTACTATTCATAGGTCCCATTGTATTATTTCAGCTAACTTTTTCCTTTATCTACTGTACTTTTAGCAAAAAGTTTTCAGTTTCAGCAAAATAAGCAGATCCCAAATAGACTCTAAAAAATTTAGAGTATGGCTATCAAAAAAAAAAAAAAAAAGGGAGTACCATTGCACTACTACAACTTTTACTATATAAATAATATAAACTGACATGCAATTTGGGTGCAATATGCTACAATATATCCTTAATTTTCAAACCATTACCTTATATTTTTTATTTATTTAGATTTTAGAAGAAACTAAGAAATTGTAACTCAATTCATTGGCACTTTCTGGTATTTTCAATGGAAATATTCAAGATTTAAATTCCCTTACCTCCAATTATTGAATTATAAAAAATGAGAAAGTTTTAAATAATAAATAAATAAATAAACCTATAGTTTTATCATTGGGGTATTATTAAACCCCCAAACTTTTAAATAAGACACTTTTAAACCCTAAAGTTCCATAGATGCATATTTCATGTGTGAGGGTGGGATTTGTTTGAGTACATTTATGAAAATATATGGTTTAGAATGTCACATTTAAGAGTATGTGGTTTAATATGTCTTAATGATAAAACTGCGATTTTTTTAAAAAGAAAAAACAATTTCCTCAAAAAAAAAAAAAAAGAAGTTTAAAAAACAAATCATGTAATTTTTTAAAAATATTTAGTTTTACAATAGTAGATCACCAAAACCCAAATGCCTACCAAGAAAAGACCATATCAATGGTGGTTTATTCCAACTCTATATACTTGAAACCTTTACAAATCACATCGCCACCACAAATTGTGAAGCACTTCACTACGATCATATTCTCCACTTTTATGGGGTAGGTTTAAAGTTTGATTCTTGTTGTAGAGACAAACTAGTAGACTAAAATTGTGGTAAAAATATTTTGAGGTAGGAACAAGGCAAATTAGATTCATAGAGGTTCTTGATGTACTTAGATTCGTGCTAGAATTCATTATGGTGTACATTTGGAATTTAACAATGATGTTACGGCCATATAATATACAAAAAATAAGGCTTATAAGAATTTATACATTTGAATCCCCAGCAAGTCAACCACACCCCAAAAAAAAAAAAAAAAAAATCAAGGCACCACTATATGTTGGAACACTCCCATAGGAATACAAATACTTTGTACCATTATTTGCGTAACTTGCCATTTTTTTTTTTCATTTTAAACTTTGATTGTTTAATAAGGAAAGTCAAAAAATACATAACAAGTTGTGATTTGAAGAACATAAAGTGGAACACAAAAAGTACAAGACTTGTATTCCTCCCATAACCCAATCATGCACTAGTGACAACATCTTTCACCACAACACAAACCTACATACTTTCATGACCACATCCCAAAACGCACCATACCCATAATCTAGCACACCTTGAACCTCCTCCTACCAACCTCAAAATCTGATGAATGTAGAGGGAGTTCACATAAGACGTTGACTTTGGATCTTAGAATATGGAGGACTGTAGAGTGAGTTCACATTAGAGGATGATTTTGGGTATTTGAAGAAGAGAGGGAAAGGGGGAAAAGAAAATTGAGAGGGGAGAAGGGGGGGTGGGGGGAGAGAGGGGAAGAAGACAATAGATAATTGGAAAGTATGGTGGAAGGTTTAAGTTAACAAAAAAAAAAAAAAACCAATGAAGATTCATAGATATATGTTTTTTTAGAACTAATCACATATGCATATGACATTCAAAACAACCATAAATGCTTTAATACCAATGTAAGAAATAGAGACTACGCATTGGAAATTATAACATAGGTTTTTCAGCATACATCTCTCAGCTTAAACCCATGATCTCACAGGAGCTAGATTGTTTTATGTCATCTAAAACTAGCCTCCATGTAGACTAGCAATTCAAACTCATTCTATATTATAGCTTGAATACCCATAATGAAAACTGTACTCCGATGGCATTGCACACTACTAGAGTGATACAAACAAAACCCACAACTTAAAAGTCGCACAACACTCTATAAACACTATGAGAAATGCATAATTTGTTCTAATTGACATGGGATTTAGATGGTAGGATCTATATAGGGTAAAAAGCCCTAACACCCCCTTGAACTATGGGGTAGTTGCCTGTACACCCCCTGAACCTTTATTTTAGCCAATTTGGTACATAAACTTTAATATTGTAACAAAAAGACCCCTTTAACTTTTATTTTAGTCAATTTTGTACATAAAATTTAGTACTATAACAAATAAACCCCCTAAAATTTTATGCTGATGTCGTAAGACCCCTTCATTTTCATTTTTTTATTATAAAATATTTGGTGTAAAAAGAGGTTAAATTGGCCACACAAAAAACAAAAAAAAGGGGGAAAAGAAATTAAGGGAGTCTTACACTATAGTATCAAAGTTTATGTACTATATTGGTGAGAGAAAAAGTTAAGAAGTTCTATTTGCTACAATACGAAGTTTATGTACTAAATTGGCAAAAACAAAAGTTCATGGGAGTGTAAATTCAACTACCTCAAAGTTCAAGAGGTGTTAGGGCATTTTTCCCTTTATATAGTGATTAACCCATTAATTTCAATCATTAGTGGGGTGGAGTAACAACCCAAGGCACTACTCATTAAGCAATGTTTGGGAGTTACTCTAGGGCAGTTACAGGAGGGGCATGCCCACCTTGGGTGTCCATCTAACTCCCTCTTATGTTTCTATCAATTCCAAATATATGTATTACTTATAGAATTTTTCTAACAATACCTGTTACAGTTGCTTTTACAGAAAGAAGTTTTTCGAAATTAAAATTAAGAAAATTGTATCTAAGATCGACAACGTCCCCCAAAAAATTAAGTGGATTAGCTATATTTGTTGTGTTAATAAATAAAGTAATAGCACATGTGACAACAAGAAAGCCTAAGTCATCAATTGAAAAATGGGTGTTAGAAGAACTTGAATACAAAAATTGAATTAGTTTGTTTACATCTCAAAAGGGAAGAAAAATGGATTTTAAATGAAATATATTATTATATAAAAATATTAAATAAATATTATTTTAAGTAATACATAAATAAAAAATAAAAAAGGCCCATTCTAGATGTCTCCTTAAGCCCAAAATGTCTCGGGTCAATCCTAGATAGTACACATAAATAAAGAATTAACCAATTTTTCCCGATGTAGCGGCAATCAATTAGAGGCAATCAAGAAAGTTGCTTAAGTGATTATATAACTTACAAAAAAGGGCTAATCCAACCAATCATGCTTGCACAATAGAAAGAGCCAAACATTTTATAACCCAACTGATACCTTTTAGTGTTTCAAATAGAGATATTTAGGGTTCAAACCCCCACACCCCTGTTGCATCTATTGAATCATAAAGCAAAAATGAGTATGGTCATAGAAAAATAAAGTATCTAACACTATATATAAAAGTATAAGATTTTTCCTGCAATTAAGGAGGTGATGCCACATAGGAAAACTACCCATCTAAAATTCTGCCACGTATAAGTTAAAAACTGAAATGTTATTCTGTTTCTCAATGCTACAACACCATTTAGAAGCCTTTCATTATAAATAAAAAGTTAACCGCTTAAATTAATTAAAAAAAAAAGGCTTGCTTGTTGTATAGAGAAAGAGGAAGAGAACAAAGTTCAACGAAACTAAACACAAACCAAAAAAAAAAATTCCCTTTCACTCCAACGTTTCAATTTCATCTTAATTGCTGCTCCAATCGTTCTCAAATACCCCATCCCTTCTCTACTCTGTTCACAAATCTTGCGATAACTATGATTTATGTTTGGCAGTTTGGGTATTTGTTTTGTTTTGATTTAGGCATTTTGGTCAGATTTCTATCTCCCTCTCTTCGCGCTTTACCTTTAGAAATTCTTTGCATTTAAGTCATTTTGTTCTTTGTTTATTCTACTTTTTTTTCCCCTATAGAGAGAGGATTGGTGGGTTTTAATGATTAGGAGTGTAGATACTAAAAATTCAGATGCTAAGAAAAAGCCTATCGAGACTGCAAACAGAAAGTTTTCCTCTTTATTTTTCAATTTGTGCATTAAATATGATCTTTTTCTTTCCTATAATAGTTGGATTGGTTTGGATGTAGATCTTAGGGTTATATGTGGCTTTGATTAAGGTATTTGCATTATAATGGTGGAGTATAGATTAAAATACATAAGAATGGAATTAATGTCAGTGTTGTGACTAGTAAAAGAAGTAGGATACGCTTTGCACCACTTAGGGTATGTTTGGTTGGAGTGAAAACAGGGAAGATGGAAAATAGGGAGAGGAAAATAGGGTGGAAAATAGCATTTTCTACCATTTGGTTCAGGAGAGAAAACAAAAGATACAGAAAATGGGGAGGAAAATAATCCCTCTGGGCCCACACTTTTTTATTCTCCCAATTTGGGAGGAAAATAGGGAGGTAAAGATGCTGATGATGTAATTTACACAAATACCATCACTTTATTACATTCACCTACCCCTCTCACTTTCCCACTATTATATAACAAGGACATAATACTCAATTTATATAAACTACATTTTCCATTCTCCCCCTTTCCTCTCCAACCAAACAAAAAAGTTTTCCACCCTCCCACTTTTCCACCCCTCCAACCAAACATACACGAGAGAAAACCAAATCTTTTCTATCGTTCTACTTTTTCATCCTTCCACTAATTTTCTATCCTTTCACTTTTCCACTCCTCCAACCAAACACACCCTTAGCGGTGGTGCATGCCAAGTGGAAACTACATCACATCTCTTTGACTCACCAAACCCACCCTTTATCAAAGCCCCATTGACTGCAATGCTGAATAGAGAACATTTTTAGCTAAAGTCCAGTATGTTTTCTTTTCTTGGTTTGGAATAAATCATATTTTTTGGTAGTCTAAGTATAACCTGGCTATTTTTTTTTTTTTATAGGAATTATAGACTCTTTTAGACAAAGATACATATATTTTTTGAATTTGGTATAATCTCCAATTATGGTTATGACTCCTATTTTGGTAGTTAACTTGGGACTGTTTTCAATTGACAAGTAGAACATTAACAAATCTGTTAATTTTTCTTTATGAGATGTATATGTGTTGATTGTGATTTTTATGTCGCAGAAGCCATTAAGTGTGGGAAAGAATCCTTAAAATTGCTTCTAATATTGCTTCATTTGGATGATTTAAAAGTTATATAGGCATGGCTTTATGAATAAATTGTGATGTTTATTTTGCTTCTTTTACGTGTTTGAGCTTTAACATCTGATTTTTTGAGTAAATTGTCTATGGGATTTTTCTCCTTTGTCTATGTGTGTGTTTAATTGTGTAATATATGCATTCCAATTTTGGTATTATTCAATTCTAATATGGATGTTGCATTGTATTAATCTTATAGGAGTCTAACATTGATCATCTCAAATGCCATTTGATTTTTTGGTACATGTTAGTCTATTGGTTAAATATTTTCGTATTTTTAGTTTCTATTGAGAGATGATGTCTTTAGGAAATGTAGTCAAAATTCCTATCCACAATCTATCTTTTTCTAAGTGATTTATTTTTTTTAAGATGAAACTTATTCCTAAATCAGTTTATGATTATTGATATGCAGATTATCAATAAATGCTTCCTGAACATTGAATTTATGTTTTAAATTAGTTTAGTCTTGGTCCCATGAGCATTCAACATTACAAGCATTTTTTTTTTTTTTTTTTTTTTTGCTTATACCCAAAATTTTGTACATGCATGTGTTTGCTGCACCCATACCCAGTTAGTGCCAAATATGTTGGATGATTTATGATAATAATAATAATCCTTTTTTTTTTGGTAACCGATAATAATAATCCTTTGAAGTTTATAGAGTGCAACATAGTGCACCATTCTCTAATTTATGTTGAATTTACTTTGTTTGGTTTTAATTGCTGTTAAAAGCAGGAGAGTAGTTGAGAAAGAGCCAAAGACAAATAAGAAAATGGCTATTAATGAAGTTGAGAAGAGAGCAAAAATTGTCAATATCCTTATCACAAAATTTTTGTATTTTGATTACATTATTAGAGTATGATAGTTGTAGGTTTGAACACTTAGTAAAAGAACTAATGTTCTACTAATAGACTTTATTTTGATTTTACATATTTTTCCATGAATAATAAATAAAATAAGCCAACGCATTGTGCGGGTTATGCGCTAGTAATTATAGCTACTAAAAATTTTACTACATAAATAATATAAATTGACATGGTAGTTAAGGTGGAAGGTGCTATGTTATATACTTTTTTTTTAGAGATAATTACAACATGTTACTAACCCTGCAACTTGAACCCTTTTCCCCGTATCCCTCAAGCACTTTGTGCATAGGGAGGTGCCAATTCAGCTACAAGGCCTTTGACTACTACATTATATACTTAATTTTCATAACATTTTTTTTTCTTTCTTAAATTTAGGTTTTAGAAAAGAAAAAAAAAATCATGTATTCTTTTGAAAATTTTAGTTCTCCAATAGTATTGAAACGTAAATGTCTCTTAAAAAAGACCATAGTGACGGAGGGAGGATTTATTTATTTATTTTTTTTTATAAAATTATAATAATAAATAATTTAATAATAATAAAAACATGTAGTAAATTGTTGAGGTGTAAAATACTAAAAAAGTTTTCAAGGATATTGCAATAAAATTTGTAGTAATTTTAACATTTTCTAACACTATATAAAGTTAAAATTTTTTTTTTTGGAAAATTTTAAAATAGGTTACAAATTGTAGGGGCCCTTTTTTGTGTGCATTGGATTGGGCTGCCTCCTGCGGTAGTGGGCCCGAGTGTTCTGAGTAAAGAGAGTTGAGACCGGGCTAACTGCAACTCAACCTGGGCTGGTTTGCACACAAACTATGCCTCGTTTGCCAGGAGTGTGCTTATGGCAGGAAGAACTATTTCAAATGAGTCATGATAGACAGATATAATAAATAAAAAAAATAGAGTGCTTTGGCTCTTTAATAGAAAATGACCAAATGATCCTTATTAATGAGTTATAATCACAATAACAAAAATGACTTTCACAGAGAAAAGCAAAAGAACAAGTGATAATATATGGGTTAAACAGAAAAGAAAGAAATTAAGTTAAGTCTTATCCGCAGGAGTAAGACCAAAGAGGAAAGAACGCCTCTCCTCAACGCTGCTAATCTCCTAGGGAAAATCCTGCCATGGAAATTAACTGCTTTGAGGGAAGTGGACCTGAATGGTTAGTGCCCAAAGGAGAAATCCTTTTATTTTTTTCGACAGAAAGCTGGATTTAGAGAGGGAGAGAGAGAATCAACCTATTAGTGCATGCCTGTCGATCTCACTCCCTATTCTATTTTTTTCTTTCTTAATTTTCTTACTATGATCTTTTCTTTCTTTCTTTTCTTTCGTTTTTCTACTTCCTAGTTTTTTCGTAGAGATTCTTGTTACTCAGGGTATGATTTTTCTCCTCCCCCTTCAGTACACGGCAAGGATCCCCTTTTATAGTGCCTGCCGTGACTGGATTTTACTGTCTTGGCCCTTAACTGCCTTTGTCTGGTTTGGGTATACTGGCCGACCACCACTGGACCGTCTGCGTGCCACTCCCCCTCACCAGACAAAGAAGGGTATTTTGTTTGTTTGTCTACTGTGGCACCCTTTCCTACCACGGTCTGGGTTCTCTCTCACTCTTTGCTCTCATGGCATGCACCTAGTGGTTCCAGCTCAGCTTGCCTCTTTTGGGTGGTATGTCATCCCAGTAGGACACTTCCCCCAAAAGAGCCTCAGCAGGAACCTCAAAAATAAGTTTTTCCCTTCTTCCTACCACCAAACCATGCCCTCTTACCTCTGACCCACGACCTCACCATGTCTTGTATTAGCTGGGTACAGGCTGGTGGTGCCTAGGCCTTGCGCATGTCTTCCTTCCACATGTGTCCAAAATCTGCATGCTACTCATTCGTCTGCCGTGGTCTGAAAGCTTTTCTACACAGTTTGCCGCCCGTTTTGACCCTTTTATGTGAGCTACTTTTTTGATTTCCCACTCCCCTTAGGGGCTGGGTTTTATTTGATACTGGGCCTTACATTTCTTTTGGCCCATTTCTTGATTGCCCTTATTTCCTACCATATCACTCTGTCATTCCTGCTGTAATGACTCAATCTTGCTGGGCCTCTTTAGGCCTGCTGTTTATTCTTTTCCCAGTGGCTTAACATGGCCATGGGTTTTCTTACTTATGGGCTCCTGTGTCCCTTTGGTTTTCCCTTGGGCATTCTCGGCCCATTTGCTTGTCTTGGGCTTCCTCGGCACTTTTCCTAACTTCGTATTCCCATGGGCTTTTACTAACTTCATTGGGCTTCCCCTGCCCAATTACCTCATACTCATCTTTGGGATTTGTGGGCATGCTATCAATCCCCCACTCTCTTTGCTTGCATTGTTTTGAGCCTGCCGTGACTCATTCTTACTTTTCCACATCATACACTGTCCATGGGTTTTGCTATTTGTTATTTCTCTTTTTCCGGGCTCTTTTGAGCCCATTTGCTTTCTCAAGGTCCATTTATTTATTTTATGGACATGTGATTCATTATTCTTGCCGCTTGGACTTAATTGTTCTTGTTTTCTATCTTTTTGCCAACTTCTTTTTGGTCTGTGTTGTTGGGCTCTTTCCCTCTCTATGACTTCTCAAAAATGGCCCACAACACAAATTTCATTACATCTATACAAACTAACGTGACAAAGAATGTAATTAGTGCAAAGAGCATTATAACTTAACTAATTAGTATTTATTAGTGTTTTTAATAAAAATATCCATAATTTATTGAATTATTAAAAATAGAATATGATCAATAGATTTAAACAACATTATAAATGAATGTTATCATTATTATTATTATTATTTATTTTTTGATAAGATATAAATGAATGTTATTGGTTACACATCAGCTGTAAAGGTTACTTAGTAATTTGCATCCTTCATATTAATCTTTTTGTTTTTTAACTTCAACTTTACTTTTTTTTTTTTTTTGAGAAACAACTTCAACTTTACTTAAAGTAATGTTATAGTAACACACTTCGACGTGGACATTACCGAAAGAGTTTGTAAAGACGCTTTGTCGTCTTCTAAAGACAAAAGTTGTCTCAACAAGAGCCTTAAAACATATTTTAAATATTTTTGAACTTTTACAGCGAGCAACAGCTCGTGAATAGTTTTTATGGCCTGACACTTTCCTTTATCGTTTTAAATTGATCTGTTCCACTTTCACCTACGTCATTTTTTTTTTCTATTTAAATTTACTAAAATTTTAAAAATAAATAATAAACACATGACGTATGATTTTCTTTTTTGTTGAGAAATTGACATTTTTGAAGGAGTATTAATTGGAAGGGACATAAGATTTTAGTTCCTGTCATATGGTCATAGGAACAAAAAGTTAATAACAACGATGTCAATATGTCACTATCCAATGTTGCTAATCATTGTTTCAGAGCCTTTTATTGTTGAGAACTAAGAGAAGATCATCAATATATAAATTAAAAACTAAATATATAGAGGTAAAAGAAAAGAAAAGAAAGAGAAATGAATTGATTGGATCCTTCCTCAAATGTTATAGCCATGAAAACAAACAGATCTGGCTGGCTAAATTAAGCTTTTATTCCACGTCAAAAATATACACTAGTGTTAGTTACAACCTCATATGTGAAAGTACCCATAACAATCCAAAGAGACCCAAGAACTGTAGAAGCAAAAGAAGAAGATATAAACTGATACATATAGAACTTTTGATAGAAAACAGGCTATGGACCGAATCGGAGTAAAAGAAAGACAGCCCATATACATATCGCTCTTTTCTTGAGCTGGCTAGCATTGATCATCAAAGATTTCATGTTGTGGTTATAAACGTTATGGCATAATGGCAGCAGGTTCACCTTTCCCTACTCTTGAGTATTGATCTTCAGAGACTTCTCTCAAGCATCTCTTGGTACCTTTTGAACGAGTCCAGCTTTTGCATGCGCATCTGTTTATGGAACCTCAAAATGAACAAGTCCGCAACATGATCGATCTCATCTTCCAGATTAAAATTCTCACCTTCCTCCTTGGCATTCCTTACCAGATCAATAATGGACCCACCCTGATCCTCAAACTCGAGATCCTCTTCATCAAACAACGAGTGCCTGAGATCTGGGTACTTATCATCATCGGCATCATCATCATCAGCCTCGGCCTTCTCGATCAGCTGGGTGTGACTCGAGCTCGCTTGCGACTTGTTTCTCATGGCGTTGTAGAGAACTATGGCCATGCTTTGCTCACCTATCTCGTCGTTGTTTTCTTTATCATTCTGTCCAAGAAGTCTATGGATCTTGTGGGAGAGTGAATCCATTATAACCTTCTTTTGCTTCAACAAGGAGAACATTATAAGGCGAGCTTTGAATGCGCTTGTTTTGTTCTTGATAGCTATTGACTTGGCTTTAGCTATAGAACTCAACGCAGCCATAATCTGTTTGATCATAACAGAAGCCTTGTTCTTCATTTTTCTAATTAATTAAGCTTAAGACGAGGGTCAAAGAAACCCACGAAATTAAGAAAAATAAAACCGATTGAAACAAAAATGGAGGATATTATCAAAAGAAAGCTCAAGCTCAAGTTGTGAGTACTAGAGAGGTTGTAAAAGCTACGTTAGCATGAAGGAATAATGAAGCCTTTGATGGTGTTATATAGAATACAAAAGCTGCTGCTTTTGTTTGCGTGAGTCAGTGAGTGGAGTAATAGTGCGTGATGAAATGGAGAAAACTAAACAAAAAGTTTCAAAGGGCAGCAGTCTCCTCTTACTAACACACGTGGTATAAGCCTATTGGATAGACTCATGCCTTCTTCTTTTTTTCTTTTTTTTTTTAAATGGAAAAGAAAGTGGGATTTGCAAGTGAGATAACATGAATATATTAATTAATGAGGCTTATTACTACGGTTAAACTTTTGTATTGCGTTATGATATGAGACTATATTAACATATTAATAAGGCTTATTACTGCTTAGACTTACAATTTTTGAATTCTCTGATATAATGATCCCAAGAAGTTTCCTTCTTCTCAAAAAATCAAAAAAATTACAAGAACTTTCTTCCACTAGGCTTGCTCCCTGGTTTTCCCAAACACTTTCTCTAATCCTTTGGAGAAAGTGAGTGAAAATGTGGGTGCACCACTACCCACTATAAATATATTCATTGTTAAATAATAAAAAATATATATATATATATATATATTATTAAATGACGTAATATCCTGATAGTAGCAAATTGAAAGGCAAGCATACTTAATTTGCTCTTTGAAAAATACAAGAAATTTTACTTTGGCATTGAAAAGTGATAATGCATTCTTTAACACAATTTATAATTAGGTTTGTTTTCCTATCCAATAAGTCTAGGGCATTGAAAATGTTACAAAATTTTTACAACCCCTCATTTCTTTTGTGTTTGTGGTATGCCCAACTGAGTGAGTGAAAGTTCTATATGAACGACGGTGTGAAAAAACCAGTTATTTATGTATTTATTTTAATGTAAGTTACAGAATTCTTTTCTATCATTTGAATCAATGTGATGAGAAGTACTGTTGAGAAAACAATTTAATTGACATGATATATACTGATGAATTCTTGGAAATCAGTGGGCTGAAAGGTCTTCGGGTGTTGAAGATCTTGAAGGATGAGTCCTAAAAAACCAAAGAAGATCAGAGAAGACCGGTGGAGGTCGGTCTTGAATCCTCCGATGGTAAAGTTAGTGGATTGAAGAAGAAAAGAAAGCACTTCAAAGACTTCCCAAATCTTTTTAAAACCTAAAAGTGTCCATACCTCTGCGTAGAAGGGTCTTTATATAGTGTTATGTTGACGGTTATTTCTCCTATCGTCGTAGAGTTTGGAGGATTCAGAGGTAACTTCCATAACTGTCATGGAAGTTACCTCATCGAGACTTGTGTTCAACAGTGAACAGATGGCTTGCTTCGCAATAACGTAATTATGGGCTTTTGGAAGTGTCATAACTCTTGGTGAACCTTGTTCGTCCATCATTAAGGACGGACGAGGTTCGCTGCTAGTACGTCCTCTATTGGACGAGTGAAATAAGGACGAGTGTAAGAGGACGGTAAGAGAGGGACGAGCGTAACAGCCATTCATTCTCCACTTTGTACGTTGTTATGGACGGCCATATGGACGAGTGATCAGCTTGGCATTTTTCTTACACCATCAGTTGCCCCTCGTCCATGTGTCGTCCAAGAAAATATAGTAATTTACTTCTCTGGATGAACGAGCTTCTTTCAACAATCATAGATGCCACGTGTTACAATCTAATTGATGGTTCATTTCGTCGATTCATTTTTTCGAGACGAAGACCACGTGTCATCATTTGGTTGGTTGTGTCGTTTCATGTGCTTAGGTCGGTCATCTATAAATAATGGAATGCCCCCACTACCCTCCTCACTTCTGAGATTTTCCTTCCTTGACATTCATCGTCTAGAGCCTCGTCTAAGAGTTTCCTCGCGTCCATAGTTTCAGTTCGTCCTAGAGCCAAGTACTCCCTCTCTCCTCGTCTTTTAGGTTTTCAAAATTTTCTTTTCAGAAAATGTCAGAAATAACCATTTCCTCGTCTAGCGATAGTACAGAAAAAGCTATAGATGAGTATGACGACGAGAGTAGTGATAACTCTAGTGATACCAGTAGTACTAGTAGGGGAAATACCACTGACGAGGAGTATGTCTTAGGGGTCCCTGGGCTTCCTTTAGAAGAAGTACAAAAATAACTTAGAAAAACTTTAGGGTCCCAGGTAGGTACCTCGTCTTCCATCCCTCCGTCCATTCCTTTGGACGAGACGGAGGTAACCGTATATAGTTGTGCTGTAGATATTCCTTCCAAGACAGACGAGGAAAGATTAAATAACCTTAGGGAGTGGTACCAAATCCCAGACGAGTTTAATCCTAGATTACCCGTCCGTGGAGAGTGGTGCTGTAATCCCCATTTTGGGATAGGTGTATATGAGGCCTACCTTCTTGGAGGTCTTAGGTTTCCTTTAAATTTTTTTACTAGAGAGCTGTTAGTTAGGTTAGGTTTAGGAGTGTGTCAATTCAACCCAAATGCATGGAGATTAATTATCTCTATGCAAATTTTGTGGAGGGAAGTGTTTGGAGGGGACCATCCTATTACTGTGGACGAGTTCCTCTACTGCTATAAACCCTCAGAGATTCATCAATCTCCTGGTTTTTATCAATTCACAGCCAGAAGTAAAGATTGTAGATTGGTGAAATCCTTGGCCTCGTTTGACAGAAAATGGAAGACGGAGTTTTTCTTCGTCTCTGGATTCTGGGCTGAAATCCTGTAGACGTTGGCCGGGATACCTTTGGTCGTTTTACCGGGGACCTAGGGAACCTTCGTCCTGAGGGTAAGTCCCTTAGCTTTCCCCCTCTTCTCTCTCTTTTCTTTTATTTATTATTACCTCATTTAACTTCAATTTATTCCATTACAGTCGTTGGACAACCTGCTTTGAGCAAGTTGCACCATGACCGCGTCCATAGGGCTCGTCTACACACGGACAGGGATCTCCATTCCTTGGTCAATCTTAGATGACTAGCCAAGTGGGGGTTAGGCCCTAATCCGTCTGACATTGCTCTTGCACACGAGATTACAGTAAGAAAAAGTAAGTATTAAATTTCTGCCTTCCTTGTATCTTTTATTTTCATTTTCCTGTCTAAGGGAATTCTCTTCGTCTTTTTATAGGAATGGCAACCATGAGAAGCAATAAGGGAAAGGAGGTAAGTGCTGAGGGGACCCGTCCTAAGCTTGATCGCGAAGCTCGTCCTGTAGCTGGAGATAAGAGGAAGACCATATCCAAACACTTGGATTTGGAAAACCTTCCTAGCAGACGTCTCAAGTAGTCAAACCTACTCCGCCGTCCCATTAGCCAGACAAAGTCTACGATATCGACTCGTCCACTCCTGTTGAGTCGACCCCGGCCAAGACTCCACCGTCAAAAACTGTGCCCACCTCGTCTCAACCGTCCCAAAGGGCCTCTTCAAACATTATTGAAAACGAGGATTTGGCTTGGGAGCATTTCAAGAATGTGGTTTCAGACAAGGATATAAACGTCTACTACGACATGTCCCTCAAGGACTTTGAACACTCAGGTGTCCATGACCTTTTCAAGGTAACATTTTTCTTCGTCTTGACCAAATGTAACATTTTTTTTTTTTAAACTTATATTTGTTGTTGACTTTTATAGGGTATGTCCAAGTTTATAGCAGCGTCCAGACAGGCCACCGAGTTGGACAAGACGAGGATTTTGCTAGAGACGAGGATACAGGAGTTAAAGGAAGAAGCTAAACAATGGGCTGAGGTGGCCGCTAAGACGACGGATGAGGCGAGGGACCTGAAACCTTTGGTTGAGGATTTGAAGGCTAGTACTGCAGATAAAGATGCTCGTCTTGAAGACTTGCAGAAAAAGAGCGACGGGCACAGCATTCTCCTCTCGAAGGCTAAGAAAGATGCAGTGACTGAATTCAAAGCATCTAAACAATATACTGATGCTTTGGATACCAACTATGAAGCAGGGTTTGAAGACTTTAGGATGGACACTGTTGAGAAGTTTCCTGACGTGGACTTCAGCTCCATTGTGCTCAATTTGAATGCTGCCACCACTAGCTCTATCCTTCATCTCGACTTTGAAGACGCCAACATAGAGGACGATGCCACGACCCAACCTCAGGACGACCCCAACTTAGATGCCTCAGCTTAAAAAATACCTTGTTGACTTAGGGTTTTTTTTTTTTTTTTTTTTTTTTTTCTTTTTTTACATATATGTAATTCAAGTACATTTAGCTCGTCCATGTCTAAGGACGAGTTTTGATAAAACAGTAGTTTGTAGGGTGTTTAGGACGTTTCTCGTCCGCCCCTGAAACAATCGAATACCGTTTCTCTTATATATACATGGACGAGAGTGTTTATTTTTATATACAGGATTTCTTGTTTTGCTCGTCTATATTTCATATACATATTTAAGCCATTTTATTGGAATTCTACTTGTGTGATTTGTTCATGATGAAATGGTAAGTAAAAGCATTACTTGAAATGGCTAAGTAAAAGCATTACTCGTCCTCAGACTTGTTTGTGCATTTGCATCGTCCTTAAACTTGTCTTTGCATTTTGCTTGTCCGTGGACAGTTTTTTAACAGGTAATTTAAACAAGTTCAAAATGGCCATGCTTTTCCTCGTTATGATATAGTTAGGTATTATGTTTTACCTTGCCCATTTAATGGATGAGCATGCCTTGGGCTCATTTGTAATTTGATCTTAGCATGTGCTTCATTTCGTCCTTTGCTTTGGACGAGCATGCCTTGATTTCACTTTTTAGGAAATCTTGAGATTACATCTCCGCGTCCAGAGAATTTTCTCGTGTTGAGCTTTTTAGCTCTTTTGTTTTTTTCAAGTCAATATGAACAAAAAGTGGTACTAAAATCATGGATTCACACAACATTATGTACGTTCCACAAATATTATTCACAACATAGATATTGTTCATAGACGAGGCATGTTCTTAAGAGACTAATGCCTGCCTTTAAAGAAAAATAAACACAAGCAAACCATAATTTTGTCCTTAACATAATAATAAGACAATATAAATAAGTCTTCTATGTAGATAGACATCCTCCGGACTCGTCCAAAGTTATGTTCATCTAGGCTAGCACTTACTGGTAGTACCTCCTCAGGTGCTCAACATCCAAGGATGCTCCAACTTCCTCCCGTCTAAGCTCAAGTAATAGGATCCTTGTCTCTTACAGTTGACAACTCTGAGGGGCCTTCCAATTGGGTCCCAATTTCCCATGAGCTGGGTTCTTTGTGGCTAAGGTGACCCTTTTCAGACAAGGTCGCCTACGTCAACCGCCTTGCTTTACCATTGCATCATATTGCCTAGCCATAAGTTTTGTATCTTGTCATCCTCTGCTCAGCGTCCATCCTCACCTCATCTATTAGATCGAGGTTCAAGCGGAGTTGCCTCCTCATTATCTTTGTCCTGATAGGCTGCCAACCTATGATTGGCCATGTGCACTTCTGCAGTATGACTGCTTCAGTCCCATAGGCTAGCTTTGAAAGGAGTTTGTCCTGTAGGAGTTCTCTATCGTCCTATATGCCCACAAAACGCCTAGTACTTCGTCTGGCCATACTCCTTTTGCTCCCTCAAGTCGAGTCTTGATTATTTTTAACAAGGATCGGTTTGCAACTTCAGCTTGTCCATTTGCTTGTGGGTGGGCGGGTGAGGAGTAGTGATTCTGAATCCCAAAATGTATACAAAAATTTCTGAAAAGTGCATTGTCAAATTGTCGTCCGTTATCGGATACCAGCACCTTAGGCACGCCAAACCTGCACACAATGTTCTTCCACACAAAGTTCTTGACATTTTGTTGTGTGATATTAGCTAAAGGTTTTGCTTCCACCCACTTGATGAAATAGTCGATACCAACCGCAAGAAACTTCATTTGCCTTACACCTATTGGAAAAGGACCCAGGATGTCGAGCCCCCATTGCGCAAAGGGCCATGGGGCCGTCATTGGAGTTAAGTACTCTGATGGTTGTCTGGGAACGTTACTAAACCGTTGGCATTGATCGCAGACTTTGACATAGGCCTTAGCATCAGCTTGCATGTTTGGCCAGTAATATCTTGCACGGACGACTTTGTGGATGAGTGATCTGGCTCCTGAGTGATTGCCACATGCTCCCTCATGAATTTCTCTGAGTATATAGTTCGCTTCATCCGGAGCCAGACACCAGAGATAAGGCTGGGAAAAACCTCTTTTATACAGAACCTCGTCCATAAGAACATACCTGGCTGACCTCACCCTCAGCTTTTTTACTTCGTCTTTTTCTTCTGGAAGTCAACCTTCTTTCAAGTATGATACAATGGAAGTCATCCAATTTCCTTCGCTGTGCACCTGTTGCACTTCTGGGATGTCTATACTCGGCATGTACTGAATCTCATTAAACTTGTCAACGGCGTCGCTCGCCGAAGCTTCTTTCGCTAAGGTATCTGCTTCCATGTTCTCCTCCCTTGGGATTTGAACGAAGTTTGTTTCCTCAAATTTTTTCATAAATCGCATAACCCTTCTAAGATACTTCCTCATTCGTTCTTCCTTAGCCTTGTACACCCCATTCACCTGGCCCATGATTAGCTGAGAATCTCCCAAGACGAGTATTGACTTAGCTTCCATAGACTTGGCCAATTCTAGTCCTTTGAGAAGAGCTTCATACTCAACTTCATTATTGGTTGCTTGGTACTGCAGGCGAACTTTGTATTTCAGTTTATCCCCTTCTGGAGATTGCAAAACCACACTTATTCCTCCGGCGTGCTGCGTAGACGATCCATTTTTGGTCACCTTCCATCTTACTTACATCATCATAACTTGGGGTGAACTCCGCAATGAAGTCTGCCAGTGCTTGAGCTTTTATAGAATGTCTGGGTTGGTACTTTATGTCGAATTCACTAAGCTCGACAGCCCATTGAATCAATCGTCCTGCAGCCTCCAATTTGTTCATTGCCTTTTTGAGTGAGTGGTTCGTCATGACGTTGATGACATGAGCCTGGAAGTAATGCCTTAGTTTTCTAGAGGCCGTTATTAGTGCGAAAGTCAACTTCTCCATTAGGGAATATCGTTCTTCCGTTCCCCTCAGTGCTCTGCTCATATAATAGACTGGCTTTTGTATTTTCCCTTCCTCTCTTATCAATGCTGAACTTACGGCATACGGGGTTACTGCCAGGTATAAAAATAACTCTTCTCCTGCCACGGACGGACTTAACAACGGAGCCATAACGAGGTACATTTTTAAGTCTTGGAAGGCTCTCTGGCACTCGTCCGTCCACTCAAATGCTTTCTTTAGAATCTTGAAAAATGGTAAGCACTTGTCAGTAGCTTTAGAAACAAACCTGTTAAGGGCAGCAGCTCGTCCGGTAAGAGACTGGACTTCTTTGATACTCTGAGGAGGCTTCATATCTAGAATTTCTTTTATTTTTTCCGGATTTGCCTCAATCCCTCTGTGCGAAACCATGAAACCAAGGAATTTTCCCGATGAGACTCCGAAAGCACATTTGCTTGGGTTCAATTTCATGTGATACTGCCTTAAGGTGTCAAATGTCTCCTGCAGGTCGTCTAGATGCCTTCCCTCGTCCTGAGTTTTCACCAGCATGTCATCCATATAAACTTCGACATTCTGCCCGATCTGTGGATGAAACATATGGTTAACTAGTCGTTGGTATGTCACTCCAGCATTTTTCAATCCGAAGGGCATTACTTTATAACAGAATAATCCCTGACTAGTGACGAAGGATGTCTTCTCTTGGTCGGCCTCATTCATCCTTATTTGGTTGTACCTTGAAAAAGCATCCATAAAGCTGAGTAATCTATGGCCTGCAGTAGAGTCCACCAGTTGGTCAATGTGCGGCAATGGATAACTATCCTTGGGGCAGGCTTTATTAAGATCAGTAAAGTCCACACACATACTCCATTTGCCGTTCGCCTTTTTGACCATCACCATATTGGCCAACCAATCTGGACAGTATACAGTCGTCATCAACTTCTGAACCTCGTCTCTAATTGCATCGTCTCTCTCCGGGGCAAACACCCTTTTCTTTTGTCGCACCGGCTTTGAGGAAGGACATACATTTACACAGTGGGTGATGATGCTAGGATCTATACCCGGCATGTCCTCATGAGTCCAAGCAAATACATTAGTGTTTTTCCTCAAAAATTGGACGAGGTCCTCCTTAATTTTTCCTTCTAGATCCGCCCCAATTCTGGTGCACCTCTCCGGGTTTGTCTCGTCTAAAGAAACATCTTCTAACACTTCAGCAGGTTCTGCTACGACTCTCTTTTCTTCAATATTCATGGCGTGGACTTGTTCGTCCATGGCCAACATTGCTAAGTAACACTCTCTTGCTGCTACTTGGTCTCTATGCACTTGTCCTACTCCTTACTCTGTTGGAAACTTAACCGACAGATGATAAGTGGATGTTACAGCTTTCCAACTATTTAACGTCGGCCTTCCAATTATAGCATTGCAGGAAGATGAACAATCTACCACAAGGAAGTTCACCTCCTTAGTAACTTGCTGCGGGTATGCCCCCACTGTCACTGGTAATGAAATACTACTCACAGGTTGTACCTTCATTCCGCCAAAACCTACCCAGGGGGGAGCTCGGTTGCCAGAGCCGATCTCGTCCTATCCTCATCTGCTGAAAAGCTGGATAATACAAAATATCAACCGAGTTTCCGTTATCTATCAACACCCTTCTGGTCTTGTAGTCAGCAATAAAGAGGGTGATGACAATAGCGTCGTCATGAGGGTGATGAATTCTCCCTACATCTTCGTTCGTGAAGGTGATCGCTTGCTCGTCCGTAGTCTTCTCGCTCGGTGATCGTCCAGAGAGTTGAACGTTCTGCCCTGCTTTCAAGTATGCTTTCTTTGATTTGGACGACTGTCCTGTAGAACTTCCCCCTAGGATGATTCTTATTTCTCAGAGCGGTGGTCGTGATGATTCCTCTACTTTCCCTTTCAATTTCTCGTCCTTGTGGTCTCGTCCAAGGAAATTTCTCAACTTCCCTTGCCTGATAAGATTCTCAATCTGCTGCTTCAAATCGAAGCATTCGTCAGTGTCATGTCCATGATCTCTATGAAAGCGACAATATTTATTCTTATTGCGCTTGTTGGGATCTCCCTTTATCTTCTTTGGCCACTTCAAAGAAGGCTCGTCCTTGATTTGCATAAGGACTTGCTCAAGTGTCACGTTCAAAGGAGTGTACTGTTGATTCCGCGTTGAATGACCTACTTTCTTCTCTCGATCCTTCTTATCTTCCGTTCGTCCCTTCTTAGGACGAGGTCCTTATTCCGACTGACGCATTGGTTGGCTTCGACTTTCTCAACTCTCTTCCTCTTCTTGGCTATGATAGCGTCCTCCGCAGTCATAAAGTTCTGGGCTGAGTGAACTAGTTCAGCCATGGTTTGAGGTGCCTGTTCATATAACTTGTGGATAAACAAATCAGAATGAACTCCATTATAAAATGCCGCCAGAAGGAGCTTATCATCCACCTCGTCCACTGCCAAGGCATCCCTGTTGAATCGCATGATGAAGGACCGCAAACTTTTATTCTCTCCTTGCTCTATGGTTAGCAAGCTAGACGAAGAGCGTTTGTGCCTTTGCCCTCTAATAAAATTGTTAATGAACAACTTGCTTAACTCTTCAAAGGATGTCACTGTGTTAGGAGGTATTTTGCTGAACCACACTCGTGCTGGTCCTTTGAGGGTAGTAGGAAAAGCTCTGCACATTATTTCATCTGGAACTCCTTGAAGGTGCATAGTAGTTTTGAAGGTGGCAATATGATCAAATGGATCTCGCGTCCCATCATATGAATCTAAAGGAGGCATCTTGAACTTAGGCGGCAAAGGGTAAGCATTGATGGAAGCCACAAAGGGAGAATCAGTCCTGTGAACTAAGTCCTCTATAGGGTTCATCTTCCTCATATTCTCCCTCATCTCGTCCATAACCCTTCTCATTTGATCCATTTCCCTTTCCAAGTGAGGTACCCTCCGTGAAGCGGTACCCCTTGACTGGTTTTCAGGTTCAACATTCCTTTCCTCTTCTTGACTTTAGGCCTGTTCTTCGATGTTCCATTCATGACGCTGCTTCCTTAACTCAAGTTGTTTGACCAACTCCTGATTCTGGCGAGTTAACTCCGCCATAGCAACGGCCATGGATTGCATGTGTTGGAATAAAGATGGTTGCATGGTGGGTGCTGATTGACAGTCGCGATGAGGGTTACTGGAAGCGTCCCTGCTTTGTTGAGGGCCTGGACTAGTAGCCCTAGATCTTATCCGAACCATTTCAACCCTTTATCGAAGAAAGAAATTATAAAATTTACCAAGTTCAAAAGACAACAAATTTCTTACTCTCCCCACAGATGGTGCCAACTGATGAATCCTTGGAAATCAGTGGGTTGAAAGGCCTTCGGGTGTTGAAGATCTTGAAGGATGAGTCCTGAAAAACCAAAGAAGATCAGAGAAGACCGATGGAGGCCTGTCTTGAATCCTCCGATGGTGAAGTTAGTGGATTGAAAAAGAAAAGAAAGCACTTCAAAGACTTCCCCAATCTTTTTTAGAATCTAAAAGTGTCCATACCTCTGCGTAGAAGGGTCTTTATATAGTGTTAGGTTGACGGTTATTTCTCCTATCGTCGCAGAGTTTGGAGGATTCAGAGGTAACTTCCATAACTGTCATGGAAGTTACCTCATCGGGACTTGTGTTCAACAGTGAACAGATGGCTTGCTTCGCAACAACGTAATTCTGGGCTTTTGGAAGTGTCATGACTCTTGGTGAACCTTGTTCGTCCATCATTAAGGATGGACGAGGTTCGCTGCTAGTACGTCCTCTATTGGACGAGTGAAAAAAGGACGAGTGTAAGAGGACGGTAAGAGAAGGACGAGCGTAACAGCCATTCATTCTCCACTTTGTACGTTGTTATGGACAACCATATGGACGAGTGATCAGCTTGGCGTTTTTCTTACACCATCATATACTATACACAAGATTATCTACATGGAATAGTCATGTGACGAAACTTAAGGTGTTTTTGCCTAAAAATTTTACTTTTAACTTATTTGTTTAGTCTCTCAAAAAAAAAAAAAAACTTGTGGGGCCAGAAAATCGGGTAGCCTTGGCCCACTCCAAGCCAGGCCCAAATGGCCCACGCCGAGGATGCATGATGGGTCCGAGGATGACCCTGTCCTCGGGAGTCCGAGACCTCGGAAGAACACTAGGACCACCCTACCAAAGGACTCCCGGAATATCCGAGGAGGAGAGGACCCAGTGCCACGCGTTGGCAACAGAAGTACGAAGAAAGGGCAAGCCCTGGGCGATCTGTCACCTCGGCATTGAATACGCTCACCTAACCCTTCTGGCGCCATTAATGGGGATGTAACTCCTTGACAGAGCAACATCGATCAGGGTGAACCACTGGAGCATGGATATGGCCTCTGATGGGACAGACGGTCAGGAGGGAGACTAATAGATGATCAACAGGAGGAGGAAGAGAGGGATATATAAGAGAGGTGAGCAAAGTGTAAAGGGGGGGGAAAAGAGTGAAAGGGGAAGAGAAAACCTCCTCGGCCATGTGCCGAGGAGCATCCCCCAGTTGTAAACTGTTCTTAGTATTTTTCAATAAAAGGAAAGTAGTTCATGCTTCATGCACGCCGGCGAGCGCCTAAACCTTCGATCCACTCTCTACAAATTCATTGTTCTGGGTTCGTTGGGCCTTTAACCCACATCCTTTGGGCTTGGGCTACAAAAAATGACTCTACAATTGGCGCTGTCTGTGGGGAGGATTAGTGCGCTAGCCGGCGCAACAGGCGATCGTTCTAAGTAATCGTTCTACGGAAGATTGGTGGTGACGCAAAAAAAAAAAAAAGAACTACCAAACAAACATTGCAGAAAGATAAAAGTTCAAAGCAGAAGATCCAACAGAAACAAAAAAGAAAAACTGTGCGTTACTTTATTAAACAAAAAGTTACAATCTACAATCAGAGGCTCAGGCAGGCGTGTTTTAAAACTATTCCTACAAGCTAGTTCTACAATTAGAGGCCCAAGTGGACCTATCCTAAAACTATCTAGAGGGGAGTGTCAACCCATGCTTTTATTGGTATCAAGAGAATGGGAGAGCTTGACAATAGAAGCAGGGAAGGAGGCTGGCTTGTTTCAAGGCCACCAACAACTCCTTTCTCGGTGCTCCGGAGCTTAAACAAAGCGAGGAGCAGATGCAGGGGCACCGGGACGCCCTCCCCCGTGATGTTCCCTTGATTCTCTCCAATCCTCACGAGCATTGGCCGTTGGAGACGACAACACTCGGGCACCAACCACGACATGAGTTCGCGCGTCTCCTCCGTCGGAGGTGCGCTCTAGGGAAAGACATTAGGTACTTCAACGACATCCCTCCTGGCCACCGTGTACGGCACTGTCAGTGTTACGCCTAGACTCTGCCGCGCCGGAAGCCCAGCGGGGGTTGCGGTCACAATGGCCCTTGGCACAGATGTCCTCACACTCGCCCAAAGCCGCCCCATATCTGCCAACTCCGGTCACAATTCTGGCGAGGTTATTAAAGGGGCTTGGGGGAATCGAAGGGACGTGTTTTTAACTGCGTTGGAAGTTCATGGAGTGTGGAGAAACCTTCCCCCCGGGAAGCCTTATATAGAGGATGAAGGTTGGTGAGAATTAATCCACACAGAATTCGAAAGGAGAATTATCAGCAATGCTAATCACGAAGCTACCAAATTCCAAAGGGACCGTAGACCATTGGATTTGTGTTCATTCACGAGGACATTAATGAAGGCGCGTCTCGCACACCGAAACGTCAAGCGCGGAACGCGAACGGCCAAGGGACGCCTCGTAAATGAAAAAGATAGGGGACTCGAGCTGGAGGCGAGGTCAACGCCACGTGTAACATCATAGTCCGACCCAAGGAGGAATCGTCTCCAATAAAGCGGTCCGAGGAAAAACCCCTTCATACAGAGAAATGGAAGCGTTAGACAGAACCAAGGCATTACATGGTCCTCGGACTCAAGCCTATGGGGAAACTAACCGCTCAGCTATACCTGGGTACTAGACAGAACCAAGGTATTGCATGGTCCTCGGACTCAAACCTATGGGGAAACTAGATACTTACAGAGAAATGGAAACGTTAGACAGAACCAAGGCATTGTACGGTCCTCGGACTTAAGCCTATGGGGAAACTAAACGCTCGGCTATAGCTGGGTACTAGACAAAACCAAGGTATTGCATGGTCCTCGGACTCAAACCTATGGGGAAACTAGATACTTACAGAGAAATGGAAGCGTTAGACAGAACCCAGGCATTGCATGGTCCTCGGACTCAAGCCTATGGGGAAACAAACCGCTCAGCTATACCTGGGTACTAGACAGAACCAAGGTATTGCATGGTCCTCAGACTCAAACCTATGGGGAAACTAGATACTTATAGAGAAATGGAAGCGTTAGACAGAACCAAGGCATTGCATGGTCCTCGGACCCAAGGCATTGCATGGTCCTCGGACTCAAGCCTATGGGGAAACTAAACCGCTCAGCTATACCTAGGTACTAGACAGAACCAAGGTATTGCATGGTCCTCGGACTCAAACCTATGGGGGAAACTAGATACTTACAGAGAAATGGAAGCGTTAGACAAAACCAGCGATCAGATCCCTCGCGGTTTGCAGTTGCTCCTCCGTCTCGCCTAGGCGCCTCGTCTGTTCATTGGCTTGGTTCTGGGCACCCTCAAGACCGGACAGGGCACTATCTGGCTCCCTGGTTGCCGCCCTCAAATCCTCTCGGGCCTTGGTGAGGTCAGCCTCGAAATTCTTCAGAGCCCAAGTAGCCTGAAAGCGCCAATCACGCTCCCGTTTGAGGGCCTCCTTCTGGTCGTTTGCCGCCCGCTCTAACATAAAGATAACTTGGACAGCCTGCCAGAATAACCAATGTGCTAGAAGCCCAATAAAAGGAAAAGAGTGGGAGAAGAGTCGAGGTTGTAGCCCTTACCATCCCCATATTTCGCTTGAGGCTGAGGAAGAGCTGTTCGCTCGTCAAAGAGTTAAGCTCAGCCATGTCTGCCGGGAGCAGCAGGTTCCTCTCCAGCGCATCGGCCACGGGCGCACCTTCGCCCTCATTGAAGTCCCTGAGGGAGGTGTTATCCCTCAAGGGCTCCCCACGGAGCATTGGGGCTGGGAGCCAGGCCTGGGCCTTGGAAGAGGTGGTGTCAACGACCTGCCTCTCCTGGCTCTTGTCGCCTATTTTGAGCTGCTTGGACGGCCGCAGAATAGTGTCCTCCTCCTGCGAGGACACCGTCTTATCCTCCACGGGCCTTTTACCCTTATCCTTCTTCTTCTTGGGCCGGTAGGCACGGACCCAGAGGGCGAGCGCGTCTAAGAAGGAGAAGGAGGGAGCTTCTGCTGAGCGAAAGTCAACCTAGTTTTCGGAGGTGGAGTGGGAAGTTTCTGTTGGGGCTCCCCCGGCTGGCCCTCAATCAGGTCCAGCAAGTTGGTGGTGGGCTTCCTCTTGTAACCCATTCTCGGCCAAGGAGGGGCTTCTGAAGCAAGGAGGTCTGCTTCGGTCAAATTGGGATCACCCAAGTCCCGGGAGGGTCCTCGGATTGATCAAACTGAGCGAAAACGTCAAACGGGTCCCCTTCCCCTCTGGAGTTCCCTCGGCGGCCTCGGCGAACGGTTGGGAAGAGGAGGGGACAGCTAGTGTGACAGCTTCTTGGTCGGACGGCTCCTCGGGGAACGAAAATCCGTCCTCGGTCACAGTAATCCTCTGAAGCCGAGGATCGTTGGCTCGGATGACGTGCTTCGGAACCGGGAATGATTTCTGGGTAGGTTTATACCCCGAAATTATGTGGGCAGCCCTAACCTGATTGTCGTCCTCGTTTATATACACCGACGCCCTCAGCACCTTCTGCAAATCCTCCCGATTGACCAGATGGAAGTGACGCTCAAAAGCATGCGGGTCTGCAAACGGAAAGCACCACCGCGTTAGTAAGTAAAAAAAAAAAAAGATGGGAACTTGAAACCCCTCCTGTTTCCCACTGCCCCACCTGGTATTCCCTCTGTTGTTGGGCAGTGAAGGCCATCGTGCCCTCCCCTGACACGATGAGGAAATCCTCATTGAACCCTTTGTTGGACTCGGGGAGGCACTGAATGAGCCGCACCCTGTCGTCTCTCATCTTCAGGTAATATGACTTGCCCTTAAGAAGCTGAAGGTTGTAACACCAGTTCACGTCATAGTGGGTCAACCTTAGCCCCATCTTCTCGTTCAGGGCGTCCACACAGCCCAGAATCCTAAAGACGTTTATCCCACACTAGGTGGGGGCTAACCGGAAGTGCGTGAGGTAATCCCTCGTCACCAGCCCCATGGGGATCGTCATCCCCTCTTCAAGGAAGGCGACAATGGGAATTACTACCTCGCCCTCCTGTCTGTGTATGCGTCAATCCCCATCCTCACAATATCTCAGACCTACATTGCCGGGAATTCGATAGTCGATGATGAATTTCTCCATCGCCTCCTCAGTATCGACGTATTTCTTAAACCTACCCATCCCGGTTGACACCTAAAAGAACTAAGAAAGAACAGGCGAAGTAGGAGAAAGAGTAGAGAGAGAGCTCAGAGAGGGATAGAGCGACTTACTGAAAAGAGGAGGAGCTACTCGGACAGGCTTTTTGTGCTGGAGGTGTTAGCGAGAGTGTGGCTGAACTCAGGAGGAGCGCACGAGAATTCTTGATTACAAATGGGAAACAGGAAGAAGCGGTTCGTATGGGTATTTATACCCCAAATCGAGGAACTATGCGGGTTTTCCCACCATAAATGCGAGACGAACCTCCACCGTTGGATGGGTAACGCCTCAGTAGACGTGGGGAGCACAGAGCCGCCTAAATTTAATGATGGGCACGTCACGTGCTCCGAAACGTCAGCGACGTGCCTTGGGCAGATGAATAGACCCAGTACTGACGGGGGGGAGGGGGGGCAAGGCCGAGGATGTCAAAATCCTCCTCCCACCCGAGAATGCGTGCAGCAAGATTTTGAGGGGCTATTGTGGGGCCAGAAAATCGGGTAGCCTTGGCCCACTCCAAGCCAGGCCCAAATGGCCCACGCCAAGGATGCATGATGGGTCCGAGGATGACCCTGTCCTCGGGAGTCCGAGACCTTGGAAGAACACTAGGACCACCCTACAAAAGGACTCCCGGAATATCCGAGGAGGAGAGGACCCAATGCCACGCGTTGGCAACAGAAGTACGAAGAAGGGGCAAGCCCTGGGCGAACTGTCACCTCGGCATTGAATACGCTCACCTAACCCTTCTGGCCGCATTAATGGGGATGTAACCCCTTGACAGAGCAATATCGATCAGGGTGAACCACTGGAGCATGGATATGGCCTCTGATAAGACAGACGGTCAGGAGGGAGACCAATAGATGATCAATAGGAGGAGGAAGAGAGGGATATATAAGAGAGGTGAGCAAAGTGTAAAGGGGGGGGGGGGGAAGAGTGAAAGGGGAAGAAAAAACCTCCTCGGCCCATGGCCGAGGAGCATCCCCCAGTTGTAAACTGTTCTTAGTATTTTTCAATAAAAGGAAAGTAGTTCATGCTTCATACACGCCGACGAGCGCCTAAACCTTCGATCCACTCTCTACAAATTCATTGTTTTGGGTTCGTTGGGCCTTTAACCCACATCCTTTGGGCTTGGGCTACNAGGGGGGTAGTACACGCTTTCTGCCTTCCATAGGTCGGACGTGGCCTCCACCCCAGCCTGTTTGAGGGCCTCAGCCCAGACCCAGGAACAGTATCGCCTACACACCCCCGGGACTTGAGCCTTGTAAAGGGCCTCTACCGCAGCCATCCCATCAGCGTAGGCTGCGGTCTCAGCCTCCTCCTTGGCACTCTCGGCCATCTCCCTGCCATAGTCAGCCTCGTCCTTAGCCCACCGAGCCTGGTCTCTGGCCCATTCTGCCTCCCTCTGGGCCCCCTCGGCCTTTGTCACCTTAGCCTGCAGATCAGCGATCAGATCCCTCGCGGTTTGCAGTTGCTCCTCCGTCTCGCCCAGGCGCCTCGTCTGTTCATTGGCTTGGTTCTGGGCACCCTCAAGACCGGACAGGGCACTATCTGGCTCCCTGGTTGCCGCCCTCAAATCCTCTCGGGCCTTGGTGAGGTCAGCCTCGAAATTCTTCAGAGCCCAAGTAGCCTGAAAGCGCCAATCACGCTCCCGTTTGAGGGCCTCCTTCTGGTCGTTTGCCGCCCGCTCTAACATAAAGATAACTTGGACAGCCTGCCAGAATAACCAATGTGCTAGAAGCCCAATAAAAGGAAAAGAGTGGGAGAAGAGTCGAGGTTGTAGCCCTTACCATCCCCATATTTCACTTGAGGCTGAGGAAGAGCTGTTCGCTCGTCAAAGAGTTAAGCTCAGCCATGTCTGCCGGGAGCAGCAGGTTCCTCTCCAGCGCATCGGCCACGGGCGCACCTTCGCCCTCATTGAAGTCCCTGAGGGAGGTGTTATCCCTCAAGGGCTCCCCACGGAGCATTGGGGCTAGGAGCCAGGCCTGGGCCTTGGAAGAGGTGGTGTCAACGACCTGCCTCTCCTGGCTCTTGTCGCCTATTTTGAGCTGCTTGGACGGCCGCAGAATAGTGTCCTCCTCCTGCGAGGACACCGTCTTATCCTCCACGGGCCTTTTACCCTTATCCTTCTTCTTCTTGGGGCCGGTAGGCACGGACCCAGAGGGCGAGCGCGTCTAAGAAGGAGAAGGAGGGAGCTTCTGCTGAGCGAAAGTCAACCTAGTTTTCGGAGGTGGAGTGGGAAGTTTCTGTTGGGGCTCCCCCGGCTGGCCCTCAATCAGGTCCAGCAAGTTGGTGGTGGGCTTCCTCTTGTAACCCATTCTCGGCCAAGGAGGGGCTTCTGAAGCAAGGAGGTCTGCTTCGGTCAAATTGGGATCACCCAAGTCCCCGGGAGGGTCCTCGGATTGATCAAACTGAGCGAAAACGTCAAACGGGTCCCCTTCCCCCTCTGGAGTTCCCTCGGCGGCCTCGGCGAACGGTTGGGAAGAGGAGGGGACAGCTAGTGTGACAGCTTCTTGGTCGGACGGCTCCTCGGGGAACGAAAATCCGTCCTCGGTCACAGTAATCCTCTGAAGCCGAGGATCGTTGGCTCGGATGACGTGCTTCGGAACCGGGAATGATTTCTGGGTAGGTTTATACCCCGAAATTATGTGGGCAGCCCTAACCTGATTGTCGTCCTCGTTTATATACACCGACGCCCTCAGCACCTTCTGCAAATCCTCCCGATTGACCAGATGGAAGTGACGCTCAAAAGCATGCGGGTCTGCAAACGGAAAGCACCACCGCGTTAGTAAGAAAAAAAAAAAAAAGATGGGAACTTGAAACCCCTCCTGTTTCCCACTGCCCCACCTGGTATTCCCTCTGTTGTTGGGCAGTGAAGGCCATCGTGCCACTCCCCTGACACGATGAGGAAATCCTCATTGAACCCTTTGTTGGACTCGGGGAGGCACTGAATGAGCCGCACCCTGTCGTCTCTCATCTTCAGGTAATATGACTTGCCCTTAAGAAGCTGAAGGTTGTAACACCAGTTCACGTCATAGTGGGTCAACCTTAGCCCCATCTTCTCGTTCAGGGCGTCCACACAGCCCAGAATCCTAAAGACGTTTATCCCACACTAGGTGGGGGCTAACCGGAAGTGCGTGAGGTAATCCCTCGTCACCAGCCCCATGGGGATCGTCATCCCCTCTTCAAGGAAGGCGACAATGGGAATTACTACCTCGCCCTCCTGTCTGTGTATGCGTCAATCCCCATCCTCACAATATCTCAGACCTACATTGCCGGGAATTCGATAGTCGATGATGAATTTCTCCATCGCCTCCTCAGTATCGACGTATTTCTTAAACCTACCCATCCCGGTTGACACCTAAAAGAACTAAGAAAGAACAGGCGAAGTAGGAGAAAGAGTAGAGAGAGAGCTCAGAGAGGGATAGAGCGACTTACTGAAAAGAGGAGGAGCTACTCGGACAGGCTTTTTGTGCTGGAGGTGTTAGCGAGAGTGTGGCTGAACTCAGGAGGAGCGCACGAGAATTCTTGATTACAAATGGGAAACAGGAAGAAGCGGTTCGTATGGGTATTTATACCCCAAATCGAGGAACTATGCGGGTTTTCCCACCCATAAATGCGAGACGAACCTCCACCGTTGGATGGGTAACGCCTCAGTAGACGTGGGGAGCACAGAGCCGCCTAAATTTAATGATGGGCACGTCACGTGCTCCGAAACGTCAGCGACGTGCCTTGGGCAGATGAATAGACCCCAGTACTGACGGGGGGGGAGGGGGGGGCAAGGCCGAGGATGTCAAAATCCTCCTCCCCGCCCGAGAATGCGTGCAGCAAGATTTTGAGGGGCTATTGTGGGGCCAGAAAATCGGGTAGCCTTGGCCCACTCCAAGCCAGGCCCAAATGGCCCACGCCAAGGATGCATGATGGGTCCGAGGATGACCCTGTCCTCGGGAGTCCGAGACCTTGGAAGAACACTAGGACCACCCTACAAAAGGACTCCCGGAATATCCGAGGAGGAGAGGACCCAGTGCCACGCGTTGGCAACAGAAGTACGAAGAAGGGGCAAGCCCTGGGCGAACTGTCACCTCGGCATTGAATACGCTCACCTAACCCTTCTGGCCGCATTAATGGGGATGTAACCCCTTGACAGAGCAATATCGATCAGGGTGAACCACTGGAGCATGGATATGGCCTCTGATAAGACAGACGGTCAGGAGGGAGACCAATAGATGATCAATAGGAGGAGGAAGAGAGGGATATATAAGAGAGGTGAGCAAAGTGTAAAGGGGGGGGGGGGGAAGAGTGAAAGGGGAAGAAAAAACCTCCTCGGCCCATGGCCGAGGAGCATCCCCCAGTTGTAAACTGTTCTTAGTATTTTTCAATAAAAGGAAAGTAGTTCATGCTTCATACACGCCGACGAGCGCCTAAACCTTCGATCCACTCTCTACAAATTCATTGTTTTGGGTTCGTTGGGCCTTTAACCCACATCCTTTGGGCTTGGGCTACAAAAAACGACTCTACAAAACCTATTTGTTTATATACTGATTTTAAAAACTTAACTTTTTTTTTTCTAGATACAATTATATTTTAACTAATTTTCAATAAAGAAACAAATTCCCCCAAACAAATAATAAACAAATAACTTCCATTACAATAAAAAAATTAAATTAAAAAACGCACTCTAAATTCTAAAAGTCTCTTCAAAAATCTCCAAACGCAAAATTGTGTAAAGAGTTAGTCAAGACTACTTCCATTGATCGACAAAATTGTTGCTGGTACAAGGAAAAATAAATAAATAAATAAAGAGATAAGAGCTAGTCAATACTACTTCCATTTACCATATCAACCATCACATAAGAAATTACATTTTAAACCCTAAATTTTATGGGGATTTTAAATTACACTCTATAGTTTATAAGTTTATTTATTTATTTATTTATTATTTTAGAATACTAAGTGTTTTTAACACACACACACACACACAGGGGAGAAGATTGTTTAAAAGAAACTTACAGTAATGTATATCCAAAAGTGTCTCTATAGTTTATAAGTTAGATCATGTAATTTGAGGGAAGTTTCAAACTAAACCTTTTGATTTAAAATGTGTTTCAATTACTTTCAAATCATACGCGAATATGCCCTAAGGTCAATAATGATGGAGAGAAAGAAGAGAGAGTTTGAATTAAATGAAATACTTATGAAATTATTTCTTTTAACTTAAAAGCCCTTAAACTATAATGTCTAATATTATAAATATAAAGGAACTTTAAAGTTTAAAACCTTTTACCCTCGCATACTTTTGATGCAATGGTCATTCCACAAGTATAAGTGCTTGTAAGGTGTGAGGGGTAGGGCCGGTATTCAAGTCTCCAAGAGGGAGCTTTACATACATATACACTTAGATTAAATTAGAGTAGAAATTCTATTTTGTATAAAATAAAAAAGTTTAAAACCTTCCTAAATTATAGTGTTTGAAATATAATTTTTTCAAAATAAAAATTCTCATTATGTTATTACTCGTACTAATAAAAATGCTTGATTATGATTACAGTGGTTACAATATAATTTTTTTCAAAACAAAAAATCTCATAAATCCTATTACTCATACTAATAAAAATTCCCAATTACGACCGTTTAAACCATTTATGGGTTCTGTCGTCTTATTTAAAAAAAAAAAAAAGAAGAAGGAAATTATGTTTTATTATCTTAAACTATACTCTATATTATATTTTGCACTATAAACTTTTAAATGCATGCTTTGCACCTTAAACTATATAACTCTTATTATACACTTTGGACCATAATGTTAAGCTTGTTGTTAGCTTGGACAGAAATTTAAAATTTAAGGTACAAAGTGTAATCAGCAGTATAGTTTAGAATAGTAAAATGTAATTTCTTATTTTTTTTTAAGGAGATTAAGAAGATGTTAGGTTTTTTTTCAAGTGATGCCATTTTTTTTTATCCAAGTTAATAATAAATTTGATGTCGGGGTGCAAAGTATAACAAAGATCATAGTTTATGGTGTAACATTCGAAAAGTTTGTGGTGCAAAATGTAATTGAGTATATAATTTAGAGTGATAAAATATAATTTTAAAAAAAAACTATAAATATTTTTCTGATAACTTTTTAATTTTAAAGAAGAAAATTAAAACTTCACGTAAAAAATTGTTTGCCTCTCGTTAAATAATACCACAAAGACAGATAAAAAGAATCTCCTGCGGTCGGAAGGGCACATTTATTTTTCCTTTTTCTATTTTTAAATTAAAAAAAAAAGGGGTTCAAAACGACTTTAGGCGGTGAAAGTTAAAGCCATTCAAAGTGATAGAAAAAGCATATTAGGATTCCTTGCCCCATTAGGTGGTTGTGTTATACTTACTCCTATGAAAGAAACTTTAGAAAAAGTGAGTCCCAGTTAGATATAGTAAAGTTTATTGCTGTTGAATAAGAGATTTGAAATTCGACCTCTTATATTGAAAATCAATTAATATCTTAGGTATGATGATAAAAAACAGTCTTCAAGAAATAGATGCTATAGACTGAAATTCTTTTGTATTTATAAAAATATATATTTAATTTTTTTTTTACTAAACATGCATTAAATTTAAGGTTAAATTATAAATTGCACTGAAATGAATAAATCGAGGGTTACAAGATTGAATTTAATTTTAGGTAAAATTAGATAATACAGTTTGTGGTGTAGACATATGTAGCGTAACTATAATCACATTTGCTTCAAACACAAATCATTTATCTCACTTTTGGCGCTCTACTTTGTACTCTACTAATTACAATTTGACATATGTTTTATATATTATTTTTTTATTATACACTTTGGTTATTTTTTAAAGAAATTAAAAATTAAAAAAATAGCAAATTGTGACTTATAGAGTATAAAAGCAAAACACAAAAACTGGGATAAAAAATTTGTGTTCGCTTTGCTTCCATTTCATTTACTGGAAATTAAGGATATTTCATTTCATCAGACATTTTGAAAGTAAAATAAAATTCATCTAGTTATAATATATCATTCTTTTATGTCCTTCCTTTCTGTAAATGTAATTTATTCTTTTATTCAAAAAGGAAAGTGGTATCCCAATTCTACCAAAGTATTGCCGTTCCATTTTCATTTTGCATTGTTATTGTTTCAATTATTTAGTAGACAAAATTTGGCTATCAATTTGGCTGTACCTAATTGCTCCTCTAAAAACATTAAGATGGATAAATATTTTGAAATTTTAATTGTTGAATTGCATAGTTTTTTTTGTTCTTAACACGCATGTCAAATTTCTTGTCAATCATCAAGTGTTATTAACTATTCGATCCAATAAATTATTTTTTATGCATAATTTTATATTATAAAAAATTAAAATTTAAACATTTGATAGTTGACCTCGCTATTAATCTTTGATTATATGAAATTTTTGCAAATATAGAGGATATAAGGAAAAAAATGTAATATAATGGTAGATTTTACAAAATTCACGTTCAATTAAAAGATATTGAGTGAAGTTATAGTTATTGGCTACAAATTAGTTTGTAGTCAAATGTTGTCCTTATTTAATATACTAATTAAAAAAAATGACAAAATATAGTTACAAAATTAGTTGTAACTTAAGGTTATAACTTCTTTAAAAAAAATTAACATTACTATATATTTTGAAAATCAAACCGTTAGATTGTATATTCTTTACACTCTTAATATACATGTCAAATTTTGTGTCAATCGGATATTATTTACTATATAATCTATAAGTTTATATTTTGTGCATAATATTAAATTACAAAAACTTGCAATTTAAATAATTTATTGATGGTATAGTTATTGAGATTTATTTTTCTAAAACTTTTGCAAGCATGGAAGATATAAGCAGAAAATGTAATCCAATAGTAAATTTGTCAAAATTTACATCCATTAAAATGATATTAAGTAAGGTTGTAGTTTTAGATTATAATCACTTTTGTAGCTAAATATTGTCCTAAAAAAAATAATATAAAAAAATGATTGTAATTTGAAAGAAATATCTTACAACACAACTTGATCAATCAACATATTTACAATTTTTACCAAAAAAAAAAAAAGCAACAATAGCAGCGAGGAAGAGACAAATAGCTAGCATTATATAACATGAGACTTCAATGTACCGATTTGGCATAAACAGGTTCGAGAAATCAAAACGAGTGGCTAGGTTTAGACCAAGTTCCGTTATTGAGTTAACAGTTTCCATCTCAAAACGATAGCTATTTCTAACCTTGTCAACTATTAAAGGAATACTACCTACCGATCAGGCATTTAGGAAATACATGATGCATCTTGTAGAGAGAGAGAGAGAGAGATGATTGGTTTTGTTCCTAGCTAGCTAGAGCTAGGGAAGAAAAATAAGATAAACGGCGCACATGCTTCTGATTATTGAAATGCCATGAAACCTTCGAAGATGTTTCTCAAAATGTCCCAAAACACAAAAGAAGCGGCAAAGTTCCCAAAATAATCCTAAGGAACGTGCTCCCCAATTTTGACTGAATGGGAATTTATAAAAATAATAGGTCGTTGGTGGTGTTATAGGGGAAGAACCTAGCTAGATGGTAGTCTCACTTTTCTGAAACCATCACTACTTGTTTGCAGCTTGGTCCCTTATGGGAAAGAGCGATTACTTGGAGAAGGAATATCAAGCACAACTTTGTTTCTTCCTTTTTAAGGAAAGACTGAAGCATCAGCCTTTTTTTATTTCACTCTTTTTTTTTTTTTTTTTGGGACAATTTTTTAGTTGTCACTTATAAAAGCATGATGGCTGGCTTTAGATTTACTTTTTATAAAAAACAAAAATTAACACCAGCGCATGTCCAAAAGTGTTTTAGGAAATGAATGGTATATGAATAGAGCCTCCCTACAGCAGCCGCGAAGTTCACGTTTAAGACTTTTGTATTGTTGGGGAAGATAGAAAATGATATTTGTAATTTTAATTATTTTGTATGTTTAGTAAAGACAATGGAAAAATGGGAGAATAAAAATTAAATTACTTTTATGCCCTACTTATTCAAAGTAAAAAGAAAAACTGTGAGTAATTTTTGTAGACTATCATTACCATTTCCTCTCATCTTTTCTCTCCAATTTGGAGAATAAAAAAGTGGTGGGCCAAAGTGGAAAAATCAATCCACATCATTTTCTTTCATTCATTTTACTCCAACCAAACAATAAAAGATCACATTTTCCTCTCCATATTCCTTCCCTCATTCTCCATTTTCTCTCTTTCACCCCAAACAAACGCTGGCTAAGGGAATTATGGCTTTTTTCATTTTAAAGGTTTTCTGAGTATTTTGATCATTTAAAAGGTTTTGGGAGATATTTTTGTTATATTAAATGGTTTCAAGGGTATATTGACCATTTGAAGATTTTCAAAGCGAATTTTGGAGGTTTTGATAGCGTTTTGATAAATTTGTGGGTATTTCTATCATTTTAGATGTTTTTTATGGAGTATTTTCATAATTTTCAGGGATAAGGGAAGTATTTTAATCATTTTGGAGTTTCAAAAAGTATTTTGATTATTATGGAAATTTAAGTGGTATTTTTATCATTTTGGATTGTGTGGTATTTTGGTAATGTTAGAGTTTATTTTTTTTTGGTTTGGGGGGGTGGGGGGGTTCTCTTGAAGTTGAGAATACTTGCCAACATTTTGGGAAAAAAACCAAGAAGGAAGGTGGCCAGGAGCCTTTCTGGCCACACCATTAGCAAGAAGGAATTCCCCACCCCCCCCCCCACCCCAATTTTAGGGAAAGAAACAAGTTATGAGGAGTCAACATCAAAATCTCAGAGATTTGAGGTGTCCTTTTTAAGGCCTTGGGAAAGAATGAGAAGTTTTGATCTTAGAGAAGAATTTAGACTTACTTAGAAAGGATCTTCTACAAGAGGAAAGCCAGTAGGTGGGCTTTCATCAATCAATCTCCATGAAAGTGAAGTAAAAGATGAAGGGGGAAAGAACCAGCTATTAATGTTTCAAACATAACATTGGCTCTAGTACCTAGAGCACCAAAGGGGTGGATTGTTGATTTGGAATAATCTTCAAAAAGCACTATAAAAAGGGTAAAACCCAAGCCAAAAGGATTCACTTAGACATAAGCACTCAAGATACAAAGAAAGCACCAAAAAGAGACTATAAGCACTCATTTTTTTATTATAATATTTATGTTTTACCACAATATTGCTGAATACTTTGAAACCTAATTTACTTAATTCATATATATATATATATATATATATACATAAGTTGTCATAGAATTGGTTTCCAAATATGGAGTGAAATTGTTCTACTAATTTAATTTCTGAGGTTGGAACAATCAAGACTTTTGGATATTTCTAGGAGACTAACATATTATATTATATGTAAACTTTATTTTTTAATTGATTAAATTATTTTAAATTTTATCCTAAAATTTAAAAAATTTAAGCAACCTCCCAAACACTTCCTTAACTACTCAATTTTCAAAACAAAATATTTACACATAAATCTCAAACACCCATTTCATTATATCAACGAAACGAAGTGATAAAATAAAGAAAAATTTGTTAAAAACATTTCCATTTATAAATATTTAATTGCCTTTAGCTAGACTTCCGTATAAAAAATAAAAAATAATGCAAAAAATACTCTAAAATCACCATTGACTTTCACTTTTATCGTCATAGCTCATATAGATATTGCACTAAATAGTAATAAAAACTACAAAGAAACCTAAAAATTATGAGTTCTAAAAAAAAAAAAAAAAACAACTAAGCTCATCAATAATCAATTAGAATGTTTCTTTCTATTTCTATCTAGTTCTAAAACAAAATAGAACAATAACTTTCCCACACCAAAACCTAAAGATTCGAAGCCAATCACGTCCATTACACAACTCACAACATCTGACCTCAACATCAAAACAAGTCATCATTGTTACTCAATAAAAAAGCAAGCCATCTTTCTTGGTTATAGCCAACTCATACAAGTTGAGATGGAATGACGAAGTTGGAGCTAGGTAGGTGTTATTGAAAGGCTGAAGATATATTACATCATTCTTGGTTGGGATGTATTTGAGGGGTAATTATTGGGTACTCCCGAAGTATCATAAATGCGTGCCCTCCTTTCTCACATGACTGTGAGTTACACTAATTAAATTTATGGTGGAACTCATAATTCATGTGAGAGGGAAGAGTATGCATTTATGATACTTCTGGAGTATTCAATAATTTTCCATATTTAAGATGAGATGGCATGAATGGTTGTAGGCATGTTTAAATAAAGGAGTAGAATTGCAAGATGTTTTTAGCTTGAAACATTGAACCAAAGAAAACGAATAATCTTACAAAAAATCGTTATTCTTTAATAAGAAAAGTCTTGAAGTATTGAACCAAAGAAACCAATAGTCTCTATTTTTTTAGTTCTTATCTTGTGGCTTTAAAAATTATTTCAATCATCTTTTCAAAGAGAGCACCACATGGCAGAAGTTCTCTCTCATAATCTCTACTTTTATACACACACACACACACACACACACACAATATATATATATATATATATTGATTTGTCAATTTTTTATGTGACACAATGGGTTACACATAGGCCCAGATTGGCGCAAGAAAATTCCTTTTGGTCAATTTCATTTGATTTTTCTTTCTCCAAAAAAAAAAATCACTTGATATTTATTTATCTTTTTGCAAATAGCAAAGTAAAACAAAATAGGAACGCAGTTTTTTTCAACATTTTTCAAGTCCCAACTCCACCCTTAGTTCTAAACTTTCACTAANCCGATTTGGCATAAACAGGTTCGAGAAATCAAAACGAGTGGCTAGGTTTAGACCAAGTTCCGTTATTGAGTTAACAGTTTCCATCTCAAAACGATAGCTATTTCTAACCTTGTCAACTATTAAAGGAATACTACCTACCGATCAGGCATTTAGGAAATACATGATGCATCTTGTAGAGAGAGAGAGAGAGAGATGATTGGTTTTGTTCCTAGCTAGCTAGAGCTAGGGAAGAAAAATAAGATAAACGGCGCACATGCTTCTGATTATTGAAATGCCATGAAACCTTCGAAGATGTTTCTCAAAATGTCCCAAAACACAAAAGAAGCGGCAAAGTTCCCAAAATAATCCTAAGGAACGTGCTCCCCAATTTTGACTGAATGGGAATTTATAAAAATAATAGGTCGTTGGTGGTGTTATAGGGGAAGAACCTAGCTAGATGGTAGTCTCACTTTTCTGAAACCATCACTACTTGTTTGCAGCTTGGTCCCTTATGGGAAAGAGCGATTACTTGGAGAAGGAATATCAAGCACAACTTTGTTTCTTCCTTTTTAAGGAAAGACTGAAGCATCAGCCTTTTTTTATTTCACTCTTTTTTTTTTTTTTTTTGGGACAATTTTTTAGTTGTCACTTATAAAAGCATGATGGCTGGCTTTAGATTTACTTTTTATAAAAAACAAAAATTAACACCAGCGCATGTCCAAAAGTGTTTTAGGAAATGAATGGTATATGAATAGAGCCTCCCTACAGCAGCCGCGAAGTTCACGTTTAAGACTTTTGTATTGTTGGGGAAGATAGAAAATGATATTTGTAATTTTAATTATTTTGTATGTTTAGTAAAGACAATGGAAAAATGGGAGAATAAAAATTAAATTACTTTTATGCCCTACTTATTCAAAGTAAAAAGAAAAACTGTGAGTAATTTTTGTAGACTATCATTACCATTTCCTCTCATCTTTTCTCTCCAATTTGGAGAATAAAAAAGTGGTGGGCCAAAGTGGAAAAATCAATCCACATCATTTTCTTTCATTCATTTTACTCCAACCAAACAATAAAAGATCACATTTTCCTCTCCATATTCCTTCCCTCATTCTCCATTTTCTCTCTTTCACCCCAAACAAACGCTGGCTAAGGGAATTATGGCTTTTTTCATTTTAAAGGTTTTCTGAGTATTTTGATCATTTAAAAGGTTTTGGGAGATATTTTTGTTATATTAAATGGTTTCAAGGGTATATTGACCATTTGAAGATTTTCAAAGCGAATTTTGGAGGTTTTGATAGCGTTTTGATAAATTTGTGGGTATTTCTATCATTTTAGATGTTTTTTATGGAGTATTTTCATAATTTTCAGGGATAAGGGAAGTATTTTAATCATTTTGGAGTTTCAAAAAGTATTTTGATTATTATGGAAATTTAAGTGGTATTTTTATCATTTTGGATTGTGTGGTATTTTGGTAATGTTAGAGTTTATTTTTTTTTGGTTTGGGGGGGTGGGGGGGGTTCTCTTGAAGTTGAGAATACTTAATGATCCTATAAGGATGTAAAGCATTTTTAAAGATGGAGTTTTTCTTGGTCAATGGAAAATGATTAATTAAATTTAATAAAGTTTTTTAACCACCTAAATACTTGAAAATTAGGAAAATATTTTCTGGAAGATGTTTTATGCCGAAACAAACAAGACCTTAATAACATTTGAAAATTTCAATTTAATTACCACTCCATACTAGTTAATGGAAAATGATTTCAATTTGACAAAATTTTTCAACGACTCTAAATGTCTAAAAATTAATTATTTAACATTTTCCAAACTATACTTTATAGTTTACACCAAAACAAATGGGGCCTTAATAGCAGATGTAAATTTTAGCAGACGAAAATTATAGTTAATTTACCATTCCCTTATGTTAGGACATATGTGATTCACTTATTAGGAACATATGTCACTATTTTATGTAATTGGCTAATCCTTTGATAAAACGCACTTTACTTGTATTTTGGTAGATCTAAGATGTATTTAATACTTCAAGAAACTATGTTTTAAGATCAAGTGTTAAAGACATGCAAGTCTATCCAAGATTCAAGCTGAAGAAGTACTTGTCATTAAAACTCGACAGCTAGCCATCTATCGAGCTTAAGACACTGTTCCAACCCCGTGACTCGATAGTTGCTCGACAGATAGGCCTCTGTCAAGGTCCATGTAAAACAGAATTTCAGATCTGTTTTGACTCTAATCCGTGATTGTATGTTTTGGCTTTCTTTTCTCACAACCCTAAACATATAAAATGATTATTTTAAGGGCCGTCAAAGAGGACACAAGTTGCACAAAAGTTAAGCAAAGTTTGTTCAAGCAATTGTGACCGAAAACAGAGTTTTGCCCTAGTTCATCATTCTTGTGAAGAAGTTGCTGTGTTTGTGTACCATAGGGTTTTGTAACCAAGCATCTTCTTGATCTTCATCGTCTGGATGAACTGAAGAACTTTGCAGCCAACAACCTTCTCTAGTTGGTGACTAAAGTCGCGTACTGGGATCCGTGCAATTGGTTAGTCACGTACTGGGAGCCGTGCATCAAAAGGAGAAATTGTCACTACAGAACAAGTTTAATTGGGTATTGGGATAAGAGTTCAACTTTAGGTTGGTATAAGGTATTGAGATTCCTTTACTTGTAATCGCTTATTGTGATAATAGTGGAATTTTGGGAGTGGTAATCTTAAAATCACTCGATGGAGTTTTTGTCATGTTGGTTTTCCTCATTTGTAAATAAATCACCATGTCAATTTAATTTCCGCTACATACTTAGTTTAATTGGTAATTTGTGTGTGCTACCACGCGTTTGCATGTTAATTTCATTAATTAATTAAACTTGGCTAATTAATCAATTAATTCATCATAAGAGATCTATACGTTTTTTGGCCTATCACCTTAGAGCATCCACATTGATGAAGGCACATTTTTAACTTTTTGGTACCACAAAAAGCTATTTTATCTATTTTAACTTACCATTTCACAACATATCCAACATCAATAGTTTTATTTTTTTAGCTACTTCATTTAAATATTATTTTTTTTATTCTTCCTCAACTCTTTCTCTCTCTTCCTCTTCGTCTCTATCTCTTCTCAAATACAAAGCAAGCAACCTAGCAAACCCACAAAACACCCTCTACCACCACACACCAACCAGCCACCCAAAACTCAAACTACCAACCACCACACCCAAAACCCAATCACACTCAACAGCCACCCACTGCCACCATGTACAACCCACTACCAAAAACCACCACACAATCTGATCAATGACATAAACCCATGGCCAAATCCAAGAAACCCATAGCCAAAATCTGATCAACCACCATAGCCAAAATCCAAGAAACCCACACCCAAAATCAATCGCCACCACCAAACCCATGACCAAACTCACAAAAACCATCACACAATCCGATCAATGACACAAACCCATGGCCAAAATCCAAGAAACCCACGGCCAAAATCCGATCAACCACCATAGACAAAATCCAAGAAACCCACACCAAAAATCAATCCCCACCCCCAAACTCAAAAAACTCACAACCATAGAGAAGAAAGAAAGGTGAAGAAAGAAAAAAAGAAGGGAGAAAGAGAGGCAAAGCAATAGAGAAGAAAGGAAAAAAAAAAAGTGGGAGAAGAAAGAATGTTGAGGTCCAAAATGTAGAAAGAAGCCAAACCCGTAAAAAGAAAAGATCCAGCCCATGAAAATGAGAAAAGGAGAAAGGCTTGGCCCTTAAAATGAAAAAGGAGAGCTTGACCTATAAGAAGAAGAAAAATAAGTCTTGAGCCTTAGAAAAGGAGGGACGAGGAAGGCATGGCCAAGGATGTAAGGAAGTCATGATACCTAAGAAAGTCCAAAGAAGCGAGTAGGATCTGGGCCTAGATTGTATAGGATCCGCCAGCCACAGAGAGCAGATCCTTGAGAAAAGCTGGAAGACACCAACCAAGACGTGGATAGCTTTGGAAATGACATGCTCATGTAAAAAGGGGCACGAAGGACGAAGGAGGTCTTGCCAATTTCAGCTTCCTATGACCCAGAAGAGAGTGATAAAAAAAAAAAAAAAAAAAAGGGTCCCAACATTGGACTGGGTTTTTCAATTACACTATTCTAGAATTCCTATTTCAAAAGAGAGTATAGTCCTATAAACTAGTATTCTAGAATTTTGACCATCTGATGCTAATTTCTTTTACAAAAAATTTTTCTGCCGTAAAAGAAATATAAATTTTGACCAATTGATTATGAACATAGTTTTCCTTCTTTTGGGCTGGACAAATGAGGTCAATTATACACTTATAGTGCCGTATATGGCACAAAATTGGATTTTTCTTGAATGGGTAACGCAAAGGAAAATTCGATGGGTCTTGAAGGCTACGAGGTCAGCAAAAGAAGACAAGCTTTGTTTCCGAAATGAGAGAGTTTGCTTTCGTTATAGAAAGGTGATTCAACGGAGGACAGAGTTGGTATTTGCTCTCAACCACACAAAATTTCTGGCCTTGAGGCTTAATATTTTGATTTCTAAGGAACCTCATCTCAGAAAAGGGATTGCATTGATATCAACATAGTATCATTACAAACGGGATACAATATGTGATCATCAAAATAAAACCAGGCATTACAGCTAACAAGGATATTATAGGCTATATAGCTAACAGCATAGTTCCCTACAAGTGCAAGGCGTGCAACTACACTAGTAACAACTTACAAGCCTCGATCACAACCATTCCCACATCCAATTTCACCACTTGTTGGATTGTGAGATTGTGAGTGATTTATGTAAAGTGGTGAGTCACAAAGACAAAAAATGTCTACCACTCACAATTGCACAAATCAATAAGTTGTGAAATTTAGTGTATGATTGGTTGTACCTAAAATTGTTCTGCAAGGCCACATGATAAGCACACTAGTAGTCCACAAAGCTACGAAAAGCTCCCATTCCCTACTCCTATCTTGGATGCATCATCTTCAACCTTCCCCAATTGTCCAACCCCTGAGTATCCACACAAGGTGTAAGTGTGTAACCATAACTCATTGACTCTGGCGTGTACCAGTATGTCCCCGGAATTCGAATAGACGGCATGGGATGATATGGATGATAAGGCACTCCATGGTACCCGGTAGGAGCTAAGTGTGGCATCAGTGATGGTGATCCTGGTATCCAATGGTTGAGTTTGGGGGAAGGGATGTTAATTGGAGGTGAAGGAGAAAGAACATCTTCCAGTGAAGGATAGCGTATATCCCTCGACTGATTTTGAACTTCCACGGTTGTTGGAGAATGAACTTTGTCACTAGCTTCAACAATCTTGGTTTTCCCATTTATCTTGTAAGAAAAATTCAAGACCCCAGTAGGCTTATTACTATCACAAGTTCGAACTTGGTAGCTGATAAACCTCACGGCTCCATTAAACTCATCAATCAAGTCCTTGAGAGGAACTTGGACTTGACCAATGGTTTTGTTTCCAAAAACGATACCTTCACTGCGAAGCTCAAATTTGAGGAGAAAATGATTGCAGTGATCACGATGAGAGATGTGTTTAAGATCAAAGTGCGTGACATGATTCCACTCAGGATTCCCATCTCCAACTCTGTCCACTGGAGTTTTTTGACGCTGTAGATGTTGTTGCTCTTCGTTTTTCTTCACTTCATTATCATTTTCATTGATAAGTGTAACGACAGCGTAGGCCGATAGCTTCCGGAAGAGATTGAAGGATTTGAGATCTTTACACGAGATTACCTTCAATTCTATAGAGGTAAAATCCATGATTAATTTGGCTTGATTGAGCTTTGCACAAAGTTCAAGATGCTAAAACTATAAACAAACAAGGGTAAATAGCTAAAGAACCCAGATGGGGGGGGTGGGGGGGTCTCAGCTATGCGAAGGGGGCGCACGCAAGATGCAGTGTGAAATATGCACCATTGAACTCTTGGTAGTCTTGTACTAACGACAGTAACAGAATAAGACTGCACTTTAAAACTTGGGTGAAAGTCTAACACGAGTTTGAGCTTTCACACTAGTCTCTTTGAAAGATAAAAATGAAAAAGACCGATAGTCCAATACCGTATTGCCAACTGCGAAGAGAGTCAAGTCAATGGTAGTTGCGGTCATGGCATCCTTTCTTTTCAGTAGATCATTAATCTGAGGGAAAGTAATGGATCTTTGACGAGATCCAATCTTCCAGAGATAACATGGTACATAAAGAAAATGATACTTGATAATGCGCACATTGTCTGGTTATACATAAAAATAATGGACTAAATTTTTTAGACTCGGTTTATTGTACTGATTCTAACTTCTTATAGCACAGAATGCATGATATAAACTCTCCAATCTATATATTACTAAAAGCTGAAGCATAGCGTTTAATTTGCTGCTCTCACGTTGCGCCACATCAGCTGCCACGTCATTCTTTTTTTTTTTTCTTTTTTAAAATATAATTTTCCTACAATTTTAAAATAATTTTTACAATTTTCAGTCCTATAAATGCAGTCCACTACTTATTTATTTACTTCCATTACTTATTTACACTTCTCCAACCTTTCTCTCTCCCTTACCATTTCATCTCCCCACTACTTCTTCAATCTTTCTCCCTCCTTTACCTTTTCATCTCCCCACTACCCTCTACATTAATATCATTCTTCCTCTTTCTCTTCATCTTCCTTTATTTTTGTCTCTTCTTATTCACACATTCTTACTATAAATTTGTCACTATCTCTTTTATTCCATGCATAGTTTTCCCTCACAAAAAAAAGGTTCCCTCTCTCTCTCTCTCAATTTTTTGGTAGATTTTTTTATTTTTCTTGCATCTCTACTTTAGGTTGATAATTTTTTATATTCTTTAAAACTCTATTTTTGGTTAATGCAATTTAGTTTAGTTTTTTAAATTGTGATTTAGTTTAGTTTTTTAAATTGTCGTCGTTGTTTTTTTTTTTTTTTTTTTTTAATTCTCTTTGAATGTTAAATGTTGTCCTATTGCGTTTTAAAGAATTAAATATAGCATATACAAATATAATATTATTCTATTACATAGCATGATTTAGATAATTTGGTATTTATTCTGTTACATAGCATATTTTTTATAGTGCTTAGTTTAGATGTTAAATTGTGAGACTTTACTAATTTTTGTTTATTTTCTAATCCTTTGTAATAGACAAAGTACTCTTAATAGTTGTACTAGAAGTCTTTATAATGCTATTTATTTAAAGAAAAGCAAAGGTTAGTCAAATGAAAGAAAAACAAAGGTTAGCCAAACAAAAATAATCGGATAGGTGACAAATTTTAACTTTTGCAATTTTATTTTAATTATTATTATGTTATAACAATTCATGTATAGAAATTTAATTCTTAGATTTTGCTAATAATTGTTTATTTGATAATATGTTTTGAGTGGCCGAAATTATAATTTTTACAAAGAAAATAACCTTAATAGATTATCAAAAACAAAATTTTATCCTAATATTGGTTCAATTAATCATTGTTAAGTTTTATTAATTTTTTTTAGTGTATGTTTTTTTGGTGTTTTGGATTGATCCTATATTACATTTATGATTGTTCTTATAATAAATAAAAATATAATTACGAAATACATTACTCATTATTAGATTAGTTTAAATTGTAATTTTTTTTTAATAAAACCACCATAAAAATAATTATCACGCGCAACGCGCGGGTTCGCGGCTAGTTTAGATAAAAAGAAAGCATTTCTTACATGTCTAAACATCAAGAGCATATACTGCAGTAACTGCACAGTACAACCATCCAAGGGTTTGGCACAATTATCCAGGGCTGAGAGCTAAGACGCACAAAAGAAGAGCTACCGAGATTCAGATCATAAGGTGGTACAAGTACAACAACTGATAGGGTTAATATCCATGTCTGCTGAGCTGCAAATAGATGCAACTGTCTGCGTTTGGAATTATAAGCACAATGAACCTAGAATTTCCAAGTTAAAATTAAGGGATTATGCGTGCCACCAAGAACACCAATTAGATACAATCAATGAGTCAACTTGTAATTCGAAATATTGGTAACGTAGCAAGCCATTCACTAAAACTATCTTAGTGCAAGAAATTTGTAATTACTTGGAAAGCTGTACTATCAAAAAAATGTCTATTTTGCTGACTGCAATCCTTGAGTCAATGTTTCTGCTTCACCCGTCAAAGTGCATCACTGAGAAAACTATTATATCAAAAGAAACTACAATTTGCATAATCAGAATTCTGAAACTTCAAGAATCAAGGAATTCAAAAGAAATCAACTCAACGGACTTTTGTCTTTTTCTGGCCTTGGACTTGGAATGCCGCACAAATCTTCTTCCAACAACGGATGGAAATGAGTGTGGGTATTACAACCCAGGAGGCATTTGCTCCAATATAGTATGCATAGTAGTAAAATGGGCTTGCAGCAAAGTTATCGCCTTCCAACCAAGAGGTTATGAAATATGCAGCAGTTCCATAGAGCTGGCCAAGAGAAATGGCAAACTGAAGTATATAGCTGTATGACTTTCCAGTAGCTAGTGCATACCTGCCACGTGTCAGCAACCACGGCACAGGAAAAATGATGAGTGAATAGAAAAATTTGCAAATCAAATTTAAATTCAGACAGGAATAGAAATAGCAAGACTAGAAAGGAGAATCAAAATCCATTTCTTCCACTTCCATTCACTAATTCATTCATTTTGTTAAATTTATATAACATATTTCTAAATGGTTTTTCTACTTCTTCATTTCTACTATTCTTACAGTGAGCCTGGAAAGTCAACAGTACCAGAAAGCGCGCACACACACACACACACAATAATCTGGTCTGGCAAGAGGGATAGGGATTGCATAGCACCTACTCTCCAAATATATGGGTAATGAACACTGATAGAAAGTATCATGTAAATTTTCCAAATCGAGAATACAGACGAGCATAAGTATTGATTCTTTTTGGAAGCATGATATACAGTAAGTCTTACACTGCTAAAAGGCTAGCTGGACCCTCCAACACTGCAGTTAGTCCTTCAACAGCAACAACTCCTGCATCCCTTGCTGCGTATCTCGAATCACCTTTGCTGTATTCTTTCCCTGTGGGTTTCAATTAATGATTATTGACAATTGGAGAACTAATAAACAGTTTGGGGGTGAGGCTATTTTAATTGCAAGGAGAAACTTACAAACTTCAGCCAGGTAACAAGCAGTTTTATCCTTATAAAATTCTGGAGAAAAAACAAAATAACCCTCAAGAATCATATGGGTGAGGCCTGTGAAAGCCCACCAGCACATGAGCCATCTTTCAGTCTTGGATCTTTTGGGTGATCTCCCTGGTTAAAGTAAAAAGGCATACTAATTCAATTAGGCTCCTAAAAGACAATACAAGTTGTCAATATACAAGAGATTTAAATCTTAATTAAAAAAAAAAATTGAAACTAATACATGCACCACAAAGAAATTAAATTATCAAGAACATCAACATTCAAGACAATTCTTAAAAAATCAAAACACAGCCATAGCTCCTTCTTCCTCTACCAGATTAAATCGTTAAGAAACAGAATCCAACTGATGATGGTCAACTAGACAGTGTTCAGAGGCCGGACCAGAGACATTCCTACATAATGTATTCTAAAAGAGCCTCAAAATATCAATCTCTTTTACATATATAAATGGTTGTATTCATTCAAGGGTGTAATAGTCTAATGGCTTGCACACCCTTGTCTTAGTCCATTAAAAAAGCAAATGAAGTTCAAACTGTTTGTTACTCTACTCCAA